>NW_010418714.1:9365-22848 GCF_000710305.1 Buceros rhinoceros silvestris
AGGGAAAGATTAATGTTGGTTAAATAGAATCTGGGGAAGAAAAAAAAATCTGAAAGAACTGCATAAAATAAACCAAAGATGGCCTCGCACCGGACTTCAGAAGAACACTGGATAAGGATTTATAGGATTTATATATACAAATGACATGAATAATATCTGGGTCATAAAAGTACACAGTAAGAAGCTGCCCAAAGACATAACCAGCTACTGTAGTCTTGGGATTGAGCAGACTGGCGTCTTAAAAAGTAGGGCCTCTGGACCCTTTTTGTAGTAGTGACAATCTTCCACCATGGCTCACAAGAGATTATACAACATATTTACACAAGTGGAATAAAAACTGTTGAAACTCATGGTGACCACTAAATGTCTTATTTTGTTTTTGTTTTTCAAAGGGGGAAGGACCTTGCTTTGGCCATCTGTAGGCTGATTTAGCAGAAAGGACAACTATACCAACATGTTATGACAGAAGAAGAGATGAAAACCACTAAAAAGGAGTCAGTGATATCATGTAGGTGAGTACATTACCTGGCTCATAATCTGGGGGGAATATTATTTTGAGAATCCTCCATCTGTAGAAGTCTCTGTCCAAAGTAACTTAAATGCAGTTCAGCTACTGCTAAATAGGTTTTGCCCTCAAAGATGAAGAGGAAGTTGACTACTCATAAGTCATTTCATTCAGCCTAATATGCTCTGGTTTGGGATTTTTCATAAGAAAAATAGGTTGCTTTCTTCAAGTAGTTCAAGTTTTGGGTCTTCATTGTTTGGTTTGGTTTTTTTTTAAACTGAGATTTTACATCTCTCAATTAATTCAGTAGGGCTTCTTTTCAAAAAGTAAGGATTTGCTTCTATGAATTGTCTGTTGTCTAGAAGATTTACAGTGATCTGGTTGCTGAACTGTCTCTCAGGTGTCAGGTTTAAAGCTCTTCTCTAGTTTACCGTCAACACTTTAATTTTCCAACTTGCAGCAAGAAGCAAGTGAAGTTATTCAATAATTGGTGTAATGTGTTCCCCGTAGGTAACATAGCCAAGCAGGTGGACAGCCTCCATTTACATCAGCTATATCATCCAAACAATCTCCAAACAAAGGGTATGATGAATTATGTTGTGAGGAGAGGTGTCTGCCAACGCTCCATGGGATTAGTGTTAGAACTGATCTTATTTAACATCTTCATTAAAGATCTGGAAAAGGGAGTAAGCAGACCATTAATTAAATTGGCAGATATTGCACAGAAATAATTCTAAGATCCTAGCTAGAATAGAAGCAAAGGCAGATTAAAATCAAAGATGAGTATTAAGAAAATAAGAGTAATTTGGGAAAATGGTTTCTCTTTGACTACAGGCACATCCGGGTCATTTTCCAGTTGTGATTGCATGCACATCTGTATTACCTGTGCATTTAAACACTGCTTATTTTACAACTAAACACTTGGCAGCTTGGGGGAAGTAACGGCTACATATGATACAGAATTTCCTTGGTTTTAGCAGGGATAAGGAGTAAGGTAATAGAAACAGTGTGTTTCTTACTTGATCAAAATAGTGCATTACAGCATATCTTTGACAAAGTTCAGTTTAATATGTCTACCCTGCACGTTTACCTGTCAATACAGTTTATCAGTACTGTAATTTTTGTCCATTTCTAAAACACTGAAGTGAACAGGGCTAAGATTAGATAGACCCCTCTTCAGACACCTCAACTTGATGCTTGTAACTTTACTTTTTGTGGTTTAATTTACTTTGTATTTTTACAAGTAGCTTTTAACCAGAATTGCATTTGGTCTAACAGTGGAACCAAACTTGTTTGATGATAAGATTTTTTAGAAATACCTTTTTGGGGAATTAATTATCCTTTAATTCCTTACTGAATTAATGTTGTATCAGCAATTTAATGATTCTTGGTAGGGTTCCATATCAATCTATCCATGGTGCAGTCACCACTATAGTCTAGTTTCCTGTTTAAAATTTATTTTTGAAAGAAAAATGAAATGTTATTTGTTATATGCCAATTTTATTCAAGGTCTGTAAAGTACACAAAAGAGTAGCTATGATCAGCAGCTCTAAAAATCAGGTCCATACAATCGAACAACACAGAATGCAAATCTGTTTGTTTTTTCAAAGGTCGTGAATATATTTCATGTATAATGTACAGTATACGGGCTGGGTACAAAGAGAGTGTGCTCCCTACCCGTGTCAGTGGGACAGAGCTGTCTAAGGCCACAGTAATGTGGGCTGCATGCATTTTCCTTGGAAAAGTCAGTTGTTCCTGTAAATCATGGGTAAATCCGCACAGCATGGTTAATTGGAAATAAGCAGTGTATCTGTAGGACACAATATTGCAATTCTTGTGGTGCTTGGAAGTCTACTTAGTTCTACTTGCAAGCACAGGAGGCAGGCTTCTGATACAGCAGCGCTCTCCGGCGGAAGCTGACGATATAGCAGAATCTGAATAAGTCAAAAACCAGAAAGGTATTACTGCCAGTGCATCTGTCAAACTGGGGGATGCAGGAGAAAATGAGGTGGTGACAGGCTGGGCAGAAAGAGAAATAGCATGATATGAAGTGAGTTAATGATGCCAGCAATTTTTAGCAGTTGAGAAGGTAAGGGCTGCAAAGGCAAAGTGGCACCCTATGATTTATGTGCAAGAAGTAGGCAAGGTGATATTTTTTGAAATGTATGTTTTAAGCTGCTAGACTAAGTTCAGATGTTCAGTTTCACTGTTGTTCAGGAAATAATTATAAAAACTGTGTTGCTGAAATTACCTGGTTGTTCAGTGATTTGCTATTTCCTGTGTTCCAGTCCAAATGAGATAACTTGCTATTAAGAAATACTTGTTGAGAATCAAAGGTTTTCTTTTTCTTGGGCCAATTATATGCTAAAAAAGTCCATTAATTTTAATTTAATTATTCCTCCTGACTTGCCCTATTAAAAGGAAAAAAGTAGAACTGAATTAAAAATGCTTATTATAAAGATGTATTTTTTAAAAGAGGACATTTGGCCTCGCCTAAGATGCTTGTTGTTTTCACCACACTCATAAGAAGCCTTAACATGTGCTAGATAGCAAAACTAATCCATGGCATTCCAGGTACCTGAGTTATTGTTGGTACTAACACTATAAATTCTATAGAAAATTAAAAGCAGCAGAAAATTTAAATTGAGCTGTGGTATTTTCTTTATGAAAATCAGTGAAAATTTAAGAGGTATAAACTTTGACAAAAAGCTACAATATAACTCTAAAAATCTTCTAATAATTTGACAAATCGTTTCTTTTTGGTGTATGTTTGTTTCAGGTATTTTTTTTGTAACAATGAGTGTCCTTCATTGATTACATGTGCAATGTATATTTTGTGAGCTGAGCAAGCATTGTTGGGATGAAGCCTATGTTATAGATATAAAATATTATTAACATGACATAGATTTGAAGACTTCTAAAACCAAAGAGAATTAAGCAAATAAGTCTGGGTATTGTGTTAAAACCACATTCATTTGGTGATCTGTATTTCCAGGATTATCTAGTACCGTAAACTATCGTTTTGCAGTCTTAAGTATAAGCTGCTAAAGCTCTCACTTTAGGTGGTGACTTCTTACTTTAGAATAAGTTTGATATCTCTTCTTGAAAGAGGCCTAAATGATGTTTAATGATGAAACTTGAAGTTAAGGGAAGAAGTTATTTACAGGGAATGGTATTCAGTCCATGGTGTATTAGGGGGCATTTAATAATAACAAATAACAGCTGTCAAAGGAAGCTCATTGAAGTAGGTGTGCAGTAAATAATATTAAAGACTTTCGGGGCACAAGAGTTAAAATTTTCAGGAAGTAAGCTGGCAAGAGGTCAGATCAGTTTGTAGTACAGAAGTCACTGGTCACTATGAGATTAGTAGCTTTTAAAATGGCAAGGAAAATAGGATGTGCATTCATCAGTGTATGCCAGAACCCTAATTATGTCATGAGCACAAGAATGCTGTAATACAACTTCACCATAAGGGACTGAAGGCCATAAATGTATTTTACCAGCTGCTGTGTGGAAGGAAAACCTATTGCAATAATTTGTTTTTTATGAGACTTACTGAAGAAGTGTTGATCATTGAATCAAGTCGTGAATTCTCCAGATCATGGTAACCAGAGAGGGCTAAGTATCTGTTTGATGTAGGAAACATCTGTTAAAGAATTTCTCCTGAGTCTCATCAGTAATTGGCAAGTCTCATTGCTTTAGTGATCTTTTCATTATTGCTGTGTCTATAAAATGGCATAATATGTTTTGTAGTACTGGTCTTTTCAGTGGAAACTAATAACAGGTATTTTAATTCCAACTTCTTGTTAGAAGTTGCAATAACATGTAAAATAAAATAATTTAGTGTTTTTCATCTGCATAGTCCTGTACTGGAAATTTCTATTTCTGTGCTCGTATAAATCACTGAGTATGAAAATATAGCTAATCTATGAGCTACACATCTAGCTCTGATTTAAAATGAAGACTTAGTTACTTTGGAAATGAAGAAGTAGCTATGTCCTTTACCGTGTTAGTCTAAAAGTAGATGTACTCACTATTTCTTTATTCTGTAGACAGAAAAGACAGGTTGTCTAACGAGCATCTGTTAATAACCTGATAATCACACCTACACTAATCTTAGAAAAGAAAGCTACAGAGGTAAAATAGGCTACCCTGTCACAGGAGTTAGTAAGCCAAGCCAAATAAATAGTCTGTCCATTACTTTAAAGGAACTGACAATGGTCAGCATCAAATACTCCAGCAAAGTTGAAACATTGCACAGTGGGGACATCCTTTTGGGAAAGAAAAAAAAAAAGAAAAAAGAAAAAGAAAGATTCTTTTGGTTAAGCTGAGGCTGAAATTACCTTTTCACATTGCCTGATATCTCTTTAAAAGTATCAGTACTAGAAGGCTTAAGAACTTTAATACATGGATAATGTATTAATTTTTGTGATTAATTTGAGGTCAGTTTACCTTTAGGTCATTTCAAAGCAGTCTGGAGTTTTCTGCAGAAACCTCATGGACAAAGGAGATGCTTTAGAGTAAAGCCTGTAATGCCTGTAAAGCATACCCTCTTGGTACTGGTGGGGCTTGGGCTTGGGCGTGCCCATCTATCTGGTAAATGAGGGCTGGGCACCCATACATATGCACCTAATCTTTATGAGGAACTACACATTTTCATCAAACAAAAGGAAAAGATTCATGTGCACATGCTGGTGACAAAATAGCCGCTGTGCTTCTGTTTCATCCAATTTAAGCTGTGTTTGAAGAAAATACTTTTTTGTGTTCAGAAGAGTTGTGCATTACAGATCATGCATCATGATCGTGTGCATGTACAGATCATACAAAATTAATTTTGCCTGTCAAAGACACCACTTTCTTTTACCCATTGTCTACTTCCAAATCTTCACAAGACTAATATACACAGCGGAACCCAATGAAAAAAAACCCAGAGGTACACTGGGTTCGAGGGAAGGGGGAAATTTGGACTAAGAGTTCTGTGATAGAAGTCATCAGAATTTGAGTTGTTCATGATCTGTGATCTGTTTTATGTAACAATTATGATAACAGTGAAGTTTGAATAAAGGGATATATAGTATTATTTTCATTTCCTTACTTTGATTGGTTTGTCGTAACATCTGATATATCTAGCAATACTCTAATTGCTCTACATCTCTGAAAGTGAATTTTAATATTGTTTAGCGTAACAATATTTTCAATAAATGAATGCTTCTCTGCTGCTGTCACATCATTGCTATCTTGTGGTGGGATGTTCAACACATTAATTATGTGCTTTATAATAATACTCTATTTTAACTTCAAGCCTGTTGTCTTTCAGTATTCTTGAATGACTTCTTGCTCTCATATTATCAAAGAAGATAAATAAATGTTCACACTGGCCTCTTCAGATTCAACTTAAATGCATTGCTTTTCAGAAATTATGAGCAGTAGCAAAGAATTTAATCTACAATTGAAAGATTTCAGAGAAATGAATTTAAAATATATGCACGTGTAGGCATTCTTGTCTTCCCTATATACTTGAGGATCATGGCCAGACCTCCGCTTGTCCTGGCTCTATGTAACACCTTGATACTTCCTGTTCTTTTTGCTCATGCTCCATACCTGTCACTGTCCACTTTTCCTCAATGATTTTTTTTTTGCATTAAAATTTAGCAAACAAATACGTACTTTTGACTACCTATAGGATATCATCTTTATTTGTGTGCTGTATGGTCTCTCATAGACTGTTTCTTTAACATGTTTTTATTCTGACTTTTGCTTCTCTGAAAAACAACCCCGTATTGAACATACACAGCATCTTAATACAAGAAAGTTCAGTGGAGTTACACAGTGCTTGTCTTACTGTGTTAATAACTGTACTAAAACCAGTCTTCCTAAAGTAATGAATAGTATCTTCGTGTGTAACATGTAAAGTTTTGTTGCTCCTGTAAGTAAATTTCAACTGCAAGGTCACGGATGTATGCAACAGGCCTGACAAATACAAATATCTGTCTGTATGTAGTTGTGCCTGATTTCTTATAGTTAGGAAAATTACTTCACTAAGCTCTCGTGCTTTTTCGGTGGTGCGAGATGTACAAGTGGAAAAGGTTTAGTGTTAACATGGAAACCTTAACTGTACCATAGTCATCATGGCTTGGCTTCGCGGATGAAGATTTGGGAAGGGCTTTACCCACGCTTACTGCAAGCACGCTGATGGCTGAAAAGGCCAATGCGGGATAGGCAAGTCCAGTTGCAAAGAGCACACCAGAAGGTCTCCTTGGGTGGAATAGTCAAGGCACGGTTCTTTCTCTGCTGTCTTTTCTCCTCAAGACTGATTCTACGTGTGCTCTCAAAGGAGGCAGCAGCGTTATGTATGGTGTGTCTCCAAATCTCCCAATCAGAGGCCAGGGTGGACCACTGATGGTGGTCAATATGGCCTAGGCTGAGGTATTGTTTCAGGGAGTCCCTATATCTCCTCTTTGGAGCTCTTCTCTTGCGGCAGCTGGTGGCGAGTTCACCGTAGAACACGTATTAAAGACATACCAACTGCTGTGAAGTATCTAAAGAATTTGTTCCAAATCTGAGTTAAAATAACTGGCAGAGGAAGGGAGTGACGAGGCTGCAGGAATTACCAATATTATAAAAATGACAGAAACTTAAATAAAAAAGAAGAAAACAGAGGCAGACAGACAGTGACAAGTGTCTTCTTTGGATCTGGAGAACTTTTCTAGTAATCTGACTTGTGAATTTCTCCCATTTATTACTGTAAAAGAGAGAATGAAACAGCTTAGCTTCAAGGCGACACTTAAGCCCTTTACATCTACCTCCAAGCACCTGGCTCTCTTTGGAAAGAAAAGCTGTGAAACTGACAGTTCCAGCTTGAAACTGGCAGTTCCCAGGCAATGTTTGCCAGGTGCAATTATATCAGTTGGCACAAGACATTAGGCTCTCTGTGAAACCATCAGAGTTCTAGGGAAGAACTAAGTTCTCTAGTTTTAAGACTTAGTACTTTGGATTTCTTCAAATGCTGAGGTTAATATTGCAGAAAGATTGATAGCAAAGGATATAATAATGAGGTAGTTTGTTAAGGGTCAAGGGACTGAGGTAACAACTCCTCAAATTCCTTAACAATCCCCTTTGTCTTGCTAGAGACAGCAGGGGTTTAAGGGGAAAAAAAAAAGTCACACCTCGGTCTGTGTCCGGGAAACTGAAACAAACTTTTAATAAACAGTAAAACCACACAACTATACACTATTATACATATGCACAAACCGAGGAAGGAAAAAAACTAAGAAAAGAGGATTCAGATAGCCAAAGTTCTTAACAGTCTTGTTCAAGGTCAGTGCTCTTGGCAGTCACCCAGCAGTGAGATAGGAGTGAAGACTCTGCAGCTGCGTTCAGGCAGAGAAAAGTAAAGTTCTTTCTGCGGCGAGACGGAGAAGTGGGGAGAAAACCCCACACGCAGTACAATTTAACAGCAGGAAAGCTCTTGGCACGAAACAACAGGGAGTTCGGATATTCTCACCCGGTTTCAGACGGGACTCACAGCAATAATAGTTCAAAGTCCGTGAACCTCGGTGATCTGGAGGTGCAGGCCAACAGCTCTCAGGCCTGGACATCTGCCAGCAGGTCCGCGGCAGGCCACCTTCATGCAGCTGTCCAGGAGCCCAAGAGGAGGACGCTCCCCCGGCCTGCTGCTTTTAAAGGCTCCCGACGTAACATTACATTCACCTGACCCCCTTAACCAATTAAATGCGGAATTATTGTACTACATGGAATAATTCTATTTGTCCATTTCCCAAAACAAGGAAATTTTAGCTCAAACCAGGACATAGTTGTAATGGTTGTAATCTTATAGAATCCAACAAAGTCCATAGCAGAAGATTTTCCTTAAGCTGTTTGATTTGATCAGCCTGAATCCAAATGATGCCATACATTCATCGGTGGATTCCCAGATCATGTAAAAATGCAATGAGACTTGCAATGCTAGGAAAACAGGAAAGCTTTTCTGGTGGTCAAGCTAAAAAACCAGAAAAGTGTGGGAGTTTTACTGAATGCACTTTCACTGTGCATTAGAGCAGGCCAGAAGTACATACGTTGGCAGTTACCACATTTCCATGTCTAATTAACAGCTGAGAAGTGGCTACCTCCAGCTGCGCTCTAACAGAATATTCACAGATTATTAGCTTTTCTGAAACCATTCTGAGAGTGTTGTTTATAGTGTTTAACAGTACCTAACATATTAAAAAAATGCTTCAATTTGTTGTCCACAGAGTACTTAATGCAGTATAGCTAGACCCATAAAATTAGCTCAGAAAAGGAAAGAAGGGGTCAAATATGTTGTTTGCAGTAAATAGATCCCAAGCATACCTCCTTCGACTTTATTAGGCATACGCTAGGGATGAACTTGGCTCACTCTTTCTCTGCTTGGTACTAACCTCCAGTTGCTGATGCCATTATTAAGTTAATTGTTTGGATCATCAATCTGTGTCAACGAAGCTTTCAGAGTGCTTGATGAGATTTCAAGCATCAAGCTGTGAGGCATTAAAAAATGATGAATTTACATCCAGGTAAAACGATGCCCTTCAGCTATAATAATGAATCACTACTTTGTTTACAAATGGGTATTCATCATGAGACATGGCATGCACAGGCATTTTTGAAGGAGAAAGGCATTAGCACAGTAAATGATCTTTGCAACTAAAGCTGCAAAGTGAAAAAGGAAAGCATGTCAAATTATCTTTTCAGAAAGGAATTATGAATGCAAATTCATACTGGTGTTGCCTGATGCATATTTTAAATATTAACAAAAGATACAATTCATATTAAGATGTCCTTTTTCAGTATGGACAAATCAACACAATATACTTCTCTGAAAGTTTAATTATTGAATATTTCAGTATACAGTTTCAGATCCTGGAGTAAACCATCCTTTATTGAAAATGAAAGACTACCATTCGAGAGCGTTCCTCTAACAGACAGCAGGTGTCAGTGGCCTACCTCCCACTATTCTGACACCATAGGAAGTTTTAACTACGTTGGCTCTCCCTTCCCCCGCTGCTTCTGCCATTGGTAGGGAAGATAGGTATAATTTTGTAGGACTGTCAGTCCAAATAGCTGTGTGATCACATCACAGGTAATTTTATTGTAATTAGTTAGTCTCACAAAGGTAATGAAGATACTGTGGCACAGGCTCGAGAGCCAGAAATCATGCACATAATTGCCACAGGTCTGATATTGTGATTGCCAGCAAATGATTAGTATACTGCGCAGAATATAGTTTTCAGAAGTATGCCCACCCTGCTTGTAATCATACCTGGATCATGCCTTACAACTCTATATTTGGAGTCTAATTTATTAGTGTTGCAACTCCAGAGTCATCAGTGCTCTCTAGAGAAGTATCTTCCATGCCATAATGTTTGAGTTCGTTGACATATTCGTTGTCCAGAAAACCAACTACCTTGGATTTTACAGTGGGTTATCCAGATGAGCAGTTACTGAAACAACTTTCAGTACTGGGGATGTGTCAGCAAAAGGAGTTCCACAAAGCAAGTGTATAAACCAGAGACACATTAATACCTCAGCAATAAACTGCTGCTGTGAAGATCTGGGTAAGATGTTTGTCTGGATAAAAGCACTAAGCCTCTCACAATCTGTTCTTTGGGAGAGGAATATGCTATGCCAAATGCAAGCATGGCATAAGTCTGTAATCAAATGATCCAGGCAGGTTACCATCATTCTTACGAGTAAATTCTAAGACTCCTAAAGCAGCCTTCTTAGGATGTCCTAAAAAGTCCTTACAGTAGTCTTGGAGGGTCTCCTCAGCAATTAGGTTGCAATTGTTGCAACACCACATGTTGACAAGAAAACAGTGCACTGGTCAAGGTGACACCTTTTTATGCAAGTTTTGATGTAAAGGCAGTGAGTATTTCTGCTAGTTAAGTAGTGATTCCAAAGTTAAGGAAAATTTGTTCTTTCCTCCGAGTATGAGGAAGAAATTTGTGAAGTCAGTGTGCTACTAGCATTCATTGTTCTGCTTTCTCTGTGCAAAATGCTTGAGGAGAGGAAACCTCAAAATAAACAGTGAGACTTTCATAATATTAACATGTTTGTTACCTATAGCATTAATCACATCAATTCCAGGGCTTGTTAAATTTAAACCAGAACTGACACAAATTTCAAGATAGAAGGTAATGTTCCACCTTACATTTGAAATGTTCTGGTAAAAGTTTTGTTTCTGAAAGAAGAGGATGGGTAAGGGATGGCTTTGTCTTATTTAGAAAGTGCAATAAAATTCAGAATAAATTTTTTACAGCTTCCTGGCGGTAAGTAATATCTACACTGACGGTGTGTTAGCAGTGCTCACTACCATCATGCATTCTTGATTCTTCTTCATGAAGAAAGACATTTTTTTCCCCCTTAGTTGCAGAGTAGTCTGCCAACATTCTGTGAAAAATTACAAATAGCTCTAGTAATTGTTTACATAAGGTAGGAGTATCCTTGTAAAAATAGGCTGGAAGTGTTGTAACAGTTCCCATTTCTACGGTGCATCACTAAAGAATCACCTTTGTGTTCAGAATTTTAATTTACAAACACAAATGACTGCAGTTCATTTGGCTGAAGCCATTACTGTTTGTGTGCCTGGCATTCTCTTGGAGATTATTGCTTCCGCAGCAGGAGCAACTGCACATGAAACAAGTTCTGAACAACTGCCATTTACTGCCCAGGATATTAAAGTAACCCTGAGAAGCATCAATATAATTTGGTATGGTGGTCTGGGTGAGGTGGTGAACCATCTGTGATGGTTCAGGAGTTGTTCCTGCTGTGGGAACAGAAGCTTTGAACAGAGAGGCAGGGAAGACAGCTGAAAATGGTAAATTCTGCTGTCATCTGACTGTAGCAATAACAATAAGTCTCCTCAGATCTTATTAGTCTGGTTTAACTTACTTTCAAGCAGAAGTGTTTGTGTGTCAGAAACTAGGCCTGCTTCATCTGAAATTCTAGCCCTGTACCTTCAATGGGCCTTTACTACCAACTCATTTAGCATAACAAGCTTACATGTTTTAGCCTGTAATTATTCTCTATAACTGTACTGAAAAAAACCCTATTTCAGTCTAGTGCTGGGAACTCTGAATTTTTTTTTTAATAATTTTGTCGTTTTGTTATACGCATCATCCACTTCACAGTCAGACTTGGAAGTTGTAAAACAGATGTATTTGTAACACGGTACAACAAAGCAATGCATCTGGAGTTACATAGAGGGAGCTCTTGATTCGTTTTTCCAATGCAGTGATGCCATAAATATTTCTGGTCAGTGACACATTTTGGGCCAGGGTGAAGATTATTTGCTATAAGCTAAAACAACAGCACCCAGCAATACTGTGGCATTCGCTGACTTTCTCATTTATCTGATACAGAATAATTAATTTTCTGTAAAATGCAGCTGTTTTCAGCTGCTCTTTGTTTCATATACAGAGGTTAAAAGAATAAAATGTGTGTGACATTGAAGCTTCGTGATTCTCCCATTGCTGAAAGAAGAAATTTCTCCTTCTAGGGTGTATAAAATAAGAACAAAATTATCCATAGAAGAATTAATACTTGTCATGAACCTCATATAGTTTGGTTCCTCCCTTTATCTTGGATTTATAACTGTGTATTTTGTTCCCATAATTGTTAACCTGTTATTTAATCTGCAGATGCAGTTCAAAACCTTTCATCTGTTCAGTGTGCTTGTTGTGTTTCAATTTTCCTTTTCCTGGAGTTGTTTGCTTTTCAGAATGTTTGAAGTCTAGCTGTTAAATAAACACTGGAAAGAATGAAGTTTCCTTCCCCATTACTTATATGGGAACTTTAAAATTTGGTTTTTATCACAGTTATGTGAAAGCATTTTCTTTTGTAGGGAATCAGAGAGGAGGACATGTTTCACAGGGCCTTAGGTTGTCAGACAGTGTTCTGTGCAAGGAAAGGAGAGACTTGAAACAGAATCTTAGCCTGTGTGTACTAACAAAACAATACTCTTATGGGTGTGATTTTCTAATCATGACTGACCTCTTTTATGTACCAATTTTCTACCCAGCATTGTATTCACATTATAGTTGTTTGCAGTCTGCAAGCTAGACAAAGAAGTATTTTTAAAAGTTGTTAGTTACACAGCAGTTATTTAAGATCATGTCAACTGCCAAATACAGCAGAGCATATGAAATAGTATTGGGTAATATCTACAAGCTTTGACATTCTTTACAATTCACTGTGCTGTTGTTTTTTTTTTTTTTTTGTTCTGTAAACTTGAGTAGTTCTATGAACTGGCTATCAGTCAGTTATGAAGGGCTAAATAACCTGGCTGCTTGGACAGGATATTCTAATAAGTCTTGCTAGCTATGTTTTGAGATGAAGGCACGTAGCCTGCTCTTATATTGCCATTGTCCCTGTCTTGAGTTATTCCAGTAAATCTGTAGAACATGAAAGATTTAATATACATCTAGAATAAAGATAATTTTAGTGAGGTCAATGAAGCTTTTGTTTATAGAGGTGAATGTCTGTTGCAAAATCTTTTGAAAGACTTTCGTGAGCAAAGTTTGTTGTCATGTTAATGGTTTTAAAACTCCTAGGAAGCAGATTCACTACTTTACATGTTTACATAAGTGTATAGTAAAAATGTCAGCACTTGCATATCTCTTTAAAATATTTTTCTCAACTGCTAGTAGGTTTACTGTAATAGACGCAATCTAAAACTTTAACTGATCCAGCAACATCAGTAAAGCAGATTCAGTGGTTGGAGGTCAAATGCTGTTCACTGAAACTGACTGCTGAAGAGGCTTCTTTTGAAGTTGCTTTTCTGAGACTGTTTCTTCATCTTTCAGGAACAAGAACCCAATACTCCTAGGCTACCTAATTTCAGAGTATCCCAGGACAGGGAGACAGGGTCGCCTCATCCAGTTCCTTCTTTAGGGTTTTGTTTTTTGGGTTGTTTTTGTGTGAGGTTTGGGGGGGGGGGGGGTT
>NW_010418714.1:23016-23233 GCF_000710305.1 Buceros rhinoceros silvestris
GGTTTTTGTTTTGCTTTGTTTTCGGTTTTTTTGAGGACTGCAGTATATTGTCACCCCTGGAAAGCAATTGTTTGGAGGCTGGTTATAAGGTCATGTTCTTTGTAAGCTCTGGGGGAAGAATATTATGGCCTGGGAAACAGTAAAGCGTATACTTGGCTTTTAGCAGGAATAAAAGGCGTGTCTCCTGACTTGGTCCCCAAATTCTACTGCTCTTTCC
>NW_010418714.1:23340-24732 GCF_000710305.1 Buceros rhinoceros silvestris
CCTTTTACATAAACTAAAAAAGGATTTCTTCCTACTTGTTCCTTTCAAGTGGCCTGCTCTGTACCCCTGTGGTGTTAAGCTTTGCAGAGTCCAGGTTAGGGTTGTAGTTTCTCTTTGAGGCACAGGCTCATACAACCTGTCAGGTAATGAAAAGAGCCTGCACATGAGGCATTCTGGCATGCCTTACCTCTGCAGGACATGTGTCAGCTTGGGGTGGGGACAGGAAACACTGTCCTTTTTGATATAGCTCTTTCAGTAGGCCAGCCCTCTGAAGGGCACTCTACCT
Source organism: Buceros rhinoceros silvestris (assembly GCF_000710305.1). NCBI lineage: Eukaryota > Metazoa > Chordata > Aves > Bucerotiformes > Bucerotidae > Buceros > Buceros rhinoceros. The sequence goes on from NW_010418714.1 coordinate 23,627, forward strand.
CATGAATGCTCTCATCTTCCAGGATGTAGAAGGGTTCCGGGAGGACAATATAGATGGCTGCTAATGCAGAGGTACTGCTCTGGCCCAAGATTTTCAGCACTTCTGCTATGAGACACTGGATGGGGTAAAGTAGAGCTCCCTACACAGTGGTGGATAATAAGGCTGTAGAATAGCTATGGTGTAGAAAGGTGGAACTGGAACAAATCCCAGGCGGTGTGCTCTGTAAATGTAGGAAGGACACTTTATGGAGATGCTTATGCTAGAGTGACCCTCAGGAATGGTGTGGACATTATCACCAACTGAAAGGAAAAATAGCAGGGATTAAAATTATAGAACTTTTTCTATATGATATTATCCCTGAAAAATATTGTAAGAAAAGTAACCTGTTAAATGGTATTCTTGGAAAATGTGGGATTTCTTTTTTGGTAAATTGCAAAAAGAGCAATAAAGAATCACAGCTTTATTGCAGTTTTTCATTTTTTGTCACAATGAGAATTTCAGCTGGTAAAAGTTTAGCAACTTTTTGACCAGTGATACAGAATTTCTGGGTTTAGCTGAGTCCAAACATACTGTTCTGCAAACAGTCTTTATATTTTGCAGTGAGTTTGCAGTAAGCTTTTGCGTTATTGTGGGCTGAGTGATCTGGCAAAATCACTCCCACCCCGCCACCCCCCACCCCCCTTTATCAAAATACCACTAAAAGAAAAAACGAAGAACTGTAGCTGGTGTATGTTGCAGCCCTATGCTGATATGCAGACACACTTGACATCAACATGGATAAATTTCTAGACTGTCAGTACTAAAATTCTCTTACTTCTGAAAAAAAATACATCATCTTTTGAATGTTTTTGTATCATATTTATTATCTAGAAAGCTTATAGTCTGTCCTTAATTTTTGCTACTCTATACTGTAACTCGAGCTTCCCCAATTGCAGCCTTTATGTATTACTGTAAGAAAATAGTAACAGTTTGTAGAGAATAACAGTAATAACTAATAACAACAGCATTATTTCTGGAGGAAGAAGAAGGATGTTTTATTGAACTTTAAGGTCTAAGAGATTTTATATTCCTTGGTCAATTGTCACTGATTTGCCTGGCTAAGTAAT
>NW_010418714.1:24934-25256 GCF_000710305.1 Buceros rhinoceros silvestris
CCACAGTGCCTGATCCCAGATGAGAGAAGACTCATATTTACTACTGTGGCTGAGGCAGGGCCAAACCACAGGACAAATTCTCTCTCTCCGATCAGCCCCGTCTCCATTCCAGGAGGAAACAGTTAGGAGAGAGTGAAAAGGGAAAAGATAAAGTAAATGGGGGAGGCCTCAGTTGAGTTTTGGAAGCTAAAACTAACAACAGAAAAATATTATATGAACAATAAACAACAACAAGGGATTAACAAATATATACGAAGTTCAAGGTTCTGGTGCGGTGAGGGTTAAACCATGGGCAAACTACCAGTTAGCGGCTGAGGCAGGG
>NW_010418714.1:25622-34417 GCF_000710305.1 Buceros rhinoceros silvestris
CAGGTAGCCGCGAGCAGGGGCCAGGATTGGCCCCTGCGAGGTGCCAAGGAGCTCCACCGCCAGCGAGGTGCAGTGAGGTGCAGGGGGAGGAACACCTTAAGCAGTTTGTTTCACGTCAGTCAAACTGGTTTTATATTATGCCAGGACAACTACATACCCTTACTGATAATTGTGTCTTGAACATACACATATGTATATACGTATGTATTACAATGTTTCTGCATTAACAGTGTAACCTTTTAAGTGCTTGTAATTACAGTGCCTGTTTTAGAGATAATTAGTTGTCACCGAGTGTGTGTACCATGACTTGACTTAGTTTTCATTCCAGCTTTTGAATATTCTCTCTTGAATATACTAGTTTGCATAAAGAATAAAATACAGAATGCTGGATTGAGATATTTCTGATTATCTCAAAATATTGCTTTCCTTTTGTTTAAAATTTCAGTCACGTATGCAGAATATTTTAGTAAATGATATCTTATTTGGTGCATATATACTCCTCACAGTAGTAAAGTCCGAAAGGTTTGGAACAGAAATCCATGCTCTATCCATGGATTTCTGAAACAGAAATCCATACTCCCATGCTGGGAGTAGCAAGTGAAAAAGAGAATGTTCCTGGGTCTAGAAAAGGGATAGAAAGGGTCATGCTAGAGGAGTGCCACTTCGAAACACAGCTTTCAATCACTGTTGATCAAGTTGCACTGCAACTCCGGTCTTGAAAATATCAGAAAGAGCTGATGTGAAATCACACTTTCATGAGAGTTCTTGGCAGGAAGCAGGCATTTCTTAAGATATTTGTTCAGATTAGCCAATGAATTATGTCATGCAAACCTGTTGCAGTTGGAAACGAGTGCTAATTTGAGCTACTTTTGTATAACAAGTTAACGAAATCACATGACAATATTGTTACTATGCTTGGTTTTACTAATACTTTGCATAATTTTTTTTACATGCTGAATTTAATCTCCATTGTAGTACAGTTTGTAAATTGATCCAAATTTTAGTCAATAAAAATCAAAATATATATAAATAAAAGGCTTATATTCATAAAGGATATTATAAAAATAATCTATTACATACTCAGTGCCCTACCACTACCTCATTCAAAACTGAACAATGACTGGAGCCTGTCCAAATGCAGACAAATGCTAAATACTGCCAGTATACTGCCAATATAAAACCAGTCTCTCTTGCTAGTATTCAGTGTCCCTAAGGGAGTAGTGACCCGTACATTGCCATCCATAATAGCTACTTTCCCAGGAACAGAGGGGAAGAGAATGTTTGTACAACCAACTTTGGTAAGTCGAGTTGCTTTTTCTTCATATTTTGTTGTGGTTTAGTGACAATCAATGGACCTGGAGAGAGGACTGTCTTGCTGATTGAGGTTTTGGGGGCAGGCGAATCAGTCAGAGCAAACATTAACTCTCTGCTTATCTGTTACGGTACCTTATTTTCTAGTTTACTTTTATATTGTCCTTTCTGTCCAGCAGTGAATTTCTCATTATTCATTTGATTTTGCTGTAACTTACAACTCTTTATTAACTTATTTGAAATATCATTACCCAGCTTAGTTTGAATTTGGTCCTTCTGAGCACTGAAATATGAACCCTTACCACAACTGTCCAAGAGCCAAGATTGTATATGGGAGTCAGAGAAGAAAAGGAGTCCAGGAAGTCTTAAATTAGGATTTTCCCCATCTCGAACAAGGCCTACAAGACAAAAATACCCCCATGGTTCTTAGCAGAGGAGGATGTTTCTGATAGCAATCATCTGATTCGGACAAATTCTTAAATAAGGATAAGGATAAGCAGCATAACTCATTAAATAATTAGTCTTCCCCTTTGACACAAGTTCCACATTCTCTCCAGAGTTTATGACCATGGGAAAGGAAGTACAAATGTTCCTAGACTTTTATGGGCCAGACAGGCAGAATCTGAGCTATTCCAGAGGAGCTTTATCTTCTTCCATGTCACAGTTCTGTCCTCTAGTGCATGAAGATGAAGAGCTATTCATAGCATGTCTAGAAAGATTCAAGAGATGAAAAAAATCCCAGGCTCTATGAGAACACTGTGGATGAGCAAGGCCTCCTCCATGACAAGCTAGTAATAGGAAAGGATCTTTTGTTCTTGATCAATATGTACAACTGCATTCATTGATAGAGATGAACTGTAAGATTTTGCTTTAGCAGAGCAAGAAGATTTCACTGGTGCCTCATTTGCCTCTTGTTACTTATTTTTTTTTCAAACCAGAGCTCTCATCTGTATCTTAGTAGGTGGAAAGACAGCCGCAAAAAGCAGTGTGAAAGGTGGGGCTGCCAGGTAGAGAGGACACTGTTGCCAAGAGAATGTTAAGTCAGACTTGCAGAGACAGGCACAAAGGTTCCTTAGTGTGGTCTGCAGCTGAAGGCATACATCATCTTTAATGGGGGAAACTAATTCAAGGGAAAAAGTATGCAGCAAGTGGTAATGATGAAGGATGAAGATGATAATGACAGCAAGTTTACACCATGCTGGTCCTCTAGTATTATATACTTTTTGTAAGGATTTGCTCAAATTCCCTACTACTTGTTCTTGTTTCTGATCATTAGCAATGATTGAAGTATGCTAAATAGATACAGATATCGCACTCTGGTTGATATGTTACTGAATAATGTTTACTGAATATTATTATCAACTTTGTTGTGCCCTTTATTGTGTATTTTCATTTTCTCTAGAAAATTTACCAAACCAAGGGTGAGGAACAGGAAGGGATAGAGTGGTGATTCTCTTGCCCTGTGGTAGTTGCTTCCCTTAAGTACCAACCACAAAGCGCATTTGATGACAATTGGACCAGATCTTCCAGTTGGGCGTCCTCTGGAAGGGAAGAAATTCTCTGATATGATCCAAGGCACAGTAAGTAGGGCTGATAGGGAGGTTCACGTGAACAGTGCACTACAGGTCTAAACTAAAACCTGAATGCAGGTATGCCCTATGAAGCATAGCTTGGTGGCTCTTCAGAGACAGGCGAAAGTCCAAAGTAGGAGTCAGGGAGGAGGAAGAGGTCCCAGAGAACCACAAGTGGGACAACTGAAGTTGCAGGCTCCAATTTCTTGTCTCCTGATATGAGGGCTACAACTGCATTCCTTGTTCTCTCCACAAACATAAAGCAGTCAGAGCTGAAGCTTGGAAGTAGGTTACTCACGTCAGTGTGTGCTAGGTATGACCTAAATAGATAGTGGAAGGAGCTGCCAATTTATTATTGTAAGAAATGGAGAGTAGGGATTTATCCAGAGAAAATGTTCACACAGATACCCAAAAGGAACATTTGGACATCAGCTATATTATCAGCCCAGCTCCCTTCTGTCTAACTACATCAAATCCCAAGTTCTGTGAAAAAGCAACAACTGCACAATACACAGCTGAAAAAAGTGCTTGAAATGCAGCTGTCTTGCTCTTTTTAACATAGGATTCAAAAGATTCAAGAGATCATTATGATAAACAGAAACTTTTTCCTCATGTAAACTGTGGGGACAGTCTGCTTGCTCTGTGCTTTCTTGCGAGTTCATAGATAATGAGAACGTGTAAATCTTTTTTCAAAAAACCTTATGTAAGACAAAAACTGGCTTGTAACTGAGCACAATGACTTTGTTCCTGAATGCCATGTCATTGATAGCTCAGCAAATTCAATATTGCTCTAGTGGCTTTAACTGAAAACAGAAGATATTATTTTGTCATATCAGAGTAAATTTTTCTTTAAACTGTTTTGTTTGAAATTACTTTTTGTTTGTTTGTTTGTTTCTCTTTCAAATGCTTCCTATAATTTCTTTAAGTATCTTTAAAAATGAAAAATACCAGGGGGTTTTGTTAAATGCTTGTTTCAAAAATACATTTCAACTGACTTATTACTTGAGGTTTAGCACTTATATTTTCAAAAACACTTTTTGAGTACTGATCTGAATCACGTGTATGTATATGTGTGTATATATATATATCAGTTTGATTTCTGACTTTTTTTTTGATGATATATTCATTCAGTGTGACTAATTCCTGTTCATTGTCATTTCTGTTTTCTATTCTCTGGAGAAAATGATATGAATATGACAAAAATACATTAATTATTTTAAATATTATTATCAAAACAGAGAATTCTGTTGCCAGGAAAAAAAAATTTCATTAATCTTCTACCTGTCAACGTTCCTTTGTTTTAAGACTTCTCTTTGTAGAATATAAATACTACGTGTATTGTACAGATATCCGGTACTGAAATGGAACTGCAAATGCCATGTACAAAGAAAGAACTCGATTTTATTCAGCAAGAGCGTTAATTAAGTCAAAGTACTAGTCAAAAAGAAATCTGGCCTTTAAAGCATCCTCAAACCTGAACGTCTATATACGTGAGTTGAATATAGGAAAATCTGTCGCAAGATTGCGAACATGTCACCTTTGTATGACAAGTAGAGTTTTTGGTCCAAGTTGTCTTATTTTGTCTTCATGTGACAACTATTTGGCAAGGAATTATAGCATTAACTTACATGCAGAACTGGTACAACAAATAGGGGAGAACTCCCAAGAGCTGAAGTGCCCTTGTTGCTTTATGTACCTGATGATAATCCTGTGTAAGAATACACTGCATAAATCTTCTCTTTTTTTGCCTGCATTAGAATATGATAGCTTGCATTTAAGACTGCACGGGTTTTTTACTCTCATTCAGTACAGAAATAAGATACCATTTGTCCTTTGGGAGGATTGACAGTCTGGCCTCTACAATCTGGAATCCCATTGCAGTTTCCTGGAACTTGTATTGTTAAAAATGCACTGTATACAACATAACTTTACACCTTTGCTTGCCTGACAAGTTTTCTTGTAAGGCTTGGTCTTACCTTTTTATATGTCCTATTTTACTATGATAGCGTACAACTGTCTTCTAGGATCCTTTCTACACTAAGATACAATGATGACATAAAGAACCCAGATAAGTTAATTTTTATTATATCTAATAAAGCTGAATTTTTAATAGAATTCTGCTTTGATTGTGATACTTTATGTACTGCTCTCTTACCAAACAAACTGTTTTGACTTGACCATCTCTTAATTGCAAAAAACCACATACTGGTTCTCTTTAATTAACACCTGTATTTCCTCCTTGCTCAAAATTTTGTAGTAAAGCCTAATTCACAACTTAATAGGTCATAATACCTTCCAGATACAGTCATCTGTAACAGAATGCTAGATAAATTAAAAAAATCCTTGATAGCCTAATTTATTGTCATAATACTCTGTTTTATTGTAAGTGGATATTTTGCGATAATTTTGTCTGTGTTCTTTGGTTGTTCAACCACAGTCAAATCTGATCCAGCTAAAAAGATGCATTCAACATGTTCTCTTTTTTAGGAAATGCTGGAGTTGAAAACTTTTCCTTTTTCAAAAATTAGTTAATAATTTGGAACGCTTTTCATACCATGTTCCATCCATGTAAACCACTTTCAATCTAGCAATTATATACTTCGAAATGAAGGACATAATCCCTTATTAAAAACATATCAGCAGTGTATGCAATTTCTTAACTACTCACTGACAACTAACAGAAAAAGTCTTTCAAAAATAGGAATTTTGTTTTGTTTGAAGAAAAGTAATTCCATTTGCTTGAGATTTCGAAATTTTATATCTTTCTACTTCTAAATCTATCTATCTAAATTATTAGTAAAAAAACATCAGGCGCCTCCTCTGGGACAAAAATCAGTCCTTTGAGAGTTACTAGAGTCATACTTAAGAAATACAGGACCCAAAAGCTCAAATGCTCTCACCTTTAATACAGATTCTCTGCTTCTGCAAATTCCTCAGAACCCTGAAAGACTTCACTTTTGTCCTCCGATGTAGTCCACAAATGGGCTTCTCTGAATCCATGGGTTTGGGAAACGTAGGGGGTTTTGTGCTGAGGGCTAATGAAGAACAGTTTAAATGAGTTTTATTAGAAACCAGAGTTTTCTGAAAAACATGGTTCTGTCAGAGGCTTGTCAAGCACTTCCACCAGGTGATTTTAATTTGATGATTTAGAAAATCTGAAGGAAATGCTTGTAGGGTTTTCTTCTGTTGAGTTCAAAGAGTGGACTTTAAACTTGTATGCAGAAGATTACTTGTTTCAGTCAGAGCCCATTCCCACTGTACTCATTCTATCACATTTTAAGATCTAATGTTTTTTGTCTAAACCATATTTCTCTGATCCTCCTTGGGCAAGGAAGTAACAGGAAGCTGCACGGTCCTTGAGCACACCAGGAAATGAATTATGACTCAGAATCACAATTTCTGATGTGTGTGGGACTGTGGGACCACCCCTCTGGTTTGTATGGAGCAGTTTACTTGCTCTTGTTTAAATGGCCAAGTACTTTGGCTAGCAAGTATCAAAACTCCACTCACAAGCATGTATATGAATAATGAATATTCAACTAAATGAAAGATCATATTGTAATAAGCTTATTCATGCAAAGTAATATTCTGCTTGTGGAGGCAATAAGATTATCTTAAAGTATGGTTCCTTGCTAAAAGGTTTCTGCCTTTGGTCTGATATTCCATACTGTCATTCTAGTGATCCAATATTCAAAACAAGGTATTCTTTATTTTGCAAAGACTGCAGCTCAAATATGAAAAACATTTCTCTTGACATTATTTCTTCATGCCTAGGAGAGAAAGTATTGGATATAGGATCTTACTATCTCACATGTCATGTCAGTTTTGGTTCCGAACAGTAGATTACTTTCTTTGCAATTAAATTAAATATAAGAACTAACACTTTCAAACATATCCTTAAGCATTCTCCTTATCTCCATAAGCGTATCTCCTTATCTTAACACTCTCCTTATCTCCATAAGCACAGTCAATAAAATGTCATAGCAATGTACTCATTTCTCCAATAGAACAAGGGAAAAACATTCCAGAACTAAAGTAGCAAAAGAGTACATTCTATAGCAGACAGCCTTCATTTTTTGACAAGTACTTGCTGCCAACCCAAGCTGGGCAACAGGTTTAAAAAAATCCAAGATTACTCTGTATGCAGAGGCCATATTTCAAAATGAAGTGAAATTAGATAGTAGTCTTTTTTTTTTTTCTTTGTTACATGTTGGAAAGTATTGAAGCCAATGTGAGTACCTTCAGAAACATACCTTCCTTGGGGCATTTTGCACTTTACTGGACATGAAAATTATGCTTGAGCCAGAAAAATGAACAGAACACCTGATTTTCAGCTGCTGGACTTTATTAGAATCTTGCTGTAAAAGTGACCTCTAAAAATTTAGCAACATACACATTGGAACAGGTAGAAAACTTCCCATTCTACTAACAAATGTTCTGCAACTGCAGCTAAGGTCTGTGAGAGTTAAGATTTTATAGGCACAGCTGGGCCTTTCTAAACACAACACGAGGTCAACAGTAAAATTTGCTTTTCTAGGTAAGTGTAATTATTCTTATAAGAAATAGTGTGCATGCTATATAAGTCTAGGCATAGATTTACACAGTTTTGTTTGTCTTTATTCAGATCCTGGCCTATTGCTTTGCCACAGAGAGCAATCTGATTAATTTCTATGGGAGGAAAATTACTTTTTTTTTTACTTTTACAGAACAAATATATAAGCAAACTCTGCTTTTTATGACTAGTATTACCCCAAGTCAACGTAAAAGTTAGTAAGGCCAAGATCACTTTTTAAGCAGTGTGCATGCATTCAAATATGCAGTCTGCATATCCACTTCCAGAGAATTTTTTTAGAGTTACAAGGAAGAAATAATTCAGAGTTGATAACCCATTGTGTGTATAAGAGCTGATAGACTGAGCAGCAAGTGTCATAATACAACATTTCAGGGGGTTTAATCACCCAAGAACAAAGAATCATATCGACACAAAGTGGTACGTCAGCATCTTTCTTCTTTCAGTGATTAAGCACAATTGGCCTTGTATCTTCTGTGTTCTTTGTAATAAAATGCAAAACCAGTCTGAACTAGAAGGAAAACTCAGAGTCTAATTAACTGCCAATTTTTAGTAAAGCTTGATTAGTTCCATTAGTGGAATCTTTTATGGACTTTGCAAAGGCTGAGAAATGAACTTTGTCACATCCATCAGAGTTAACATGAAGAAAGAGAGATTATTATCTCTTCAGACTGTTTTTGGCTTTCACTCTAGTTTCCCAAACCTTTGTTTGAAGCTCAGATGGGAGGAGAGAACTGAATTAACTGAATAAAGGGAGGCCAATATTAAATACAGAGAAGTGTGAGATTGCCAGTGTTCCTTTGAGCTTGATACAGGTGATGAGAGCATAACTGGACATCTGAGCAGCCACTCTCACAGAGGGGATACTAGTTTTGATTTTGCTTTGCATTCTTCTTGGTGGGAGAGGCTCTCAGAAGGGACAACAGATTCCAGCTATTCAGAGAGCCCATAGGCACACAAGGCTCCCTGCATGGAGCCTTGCATCTCCCTATCTCTTTTTGACAGTATGAATATTCCTGAAGGGAACATTTTAAAGAAAACCTCACTTTTTCCTTGAAGCTTTCTTCTAAGAAGGATTTTTATACTGAGAAAAATAGATTTTACAGTATAAAAAGCATTTAAACTAACAGTCCATTTTAACTTGCCCGGTAATTATATTGGACTCATGAGGGCATGTTAATGTTCATAGCAGTTTGCACACTCACCGTCCATGGAGTTTTCTTCAAAGCATCATCTCTGTGGTTGAGAAATGAAATGAATAATGTATCAGCCCTCTCCCTGGCTCTCATGTCTGAGACTCATTTGTTTACACGTATCATCATCATCATCATGGCTTGGCTTTG
>NW_010418715.1:0-10731 GCF_000710305.1 Buceros rhinoceros silvestris
CCCTGCGCGCAGGGATTCCGCTGGGTCCGGCTGCGTTCTGCTCCCCAGCCGAGCGCAGCAACCCCCTGGCTGTTTCCTGTGCCGAAACGTCTTTCCCTTTGCTCTCCTCATCTGTGCTCCGGCCAAACCGTTGCGTTTAACCTTGTGGGGAGAGCCCGTCACCCGAGTCTGGTCGCTGCGGGCTGCAGCCACCTTGAGACCGTTTCCAGAGGCCGTTCCCAGGCGGTAGAACAGCAGCCCACGGGCCGTGGGGTGTGAGGTCGCTGTCAGCCGCGGGGTCAGGCAGCAAGGGGGGGGTTCACCCACCAGAGTGGGTTTAGCTTCTTGGTGTGGGGAGATGCCAGAGCCTAGCGTGGATGGAGCGTGGCCGCACGCACGGTAAGAGCAGCATCTCCTCGCTGTAGTGGAGGCGGCTCAGCTTGCTGCAAAGGCCAGCCTGGCAGGGAGCAGGACCAAAGAGTTTCTAACTTTGTGGCACTTAAAAGGCTGTCTCCCTTGGTTTCAACACATTCTCCTGTAGCTCTGTCCTTGTCACTCCTCCCCAGCTTTCAGCACAGCCAGCAAAGCTCTGTGTAAAATCAAGCAGCTCTGAAGCCTTCTGGGCAAACGCCCTTTGGCTGGTGGCTCTTGAGCAGGTCTTAGATGCACAGCAGAGTTTTGACAGTGAAAGTGTACATACGGTTATGTACACTTACTATAATTTTTATATGGGGACTGCAAACAAAATTTCACCAACCATGTACAGCCAGTTCTGATGCATATCGAAATCTCTGGCAGCTGTCAAGGCCGAGGATGCTGCTGCTGTAGAGCAGTTTGGGAATCTGATCCCATGGGTGGTAGGGCAAGCGAAAAAATTGCTGCTGTTGGTGAGAAGGTGCTTTCGTTCTCCTGTTTGGCTCTAGCAGCATTGCTGCTCCGCTTGACCTGGAGTGTGGTTCATGAAGTGCAGTACCGGGAGGTGCAAGTTGTGTCTTCTCTTCACTCACCTGATTTTCCTCCTCTTCCTTCAGGAGGAGGATTTCTGGATGAAGGCTGATCCCAGGACTCACAGCCAGATGTCAAAGAAAAGTTGGATTTCTTTGTGAGCAGCTCACACAGCGTCCACAAGTGCCCTTCCCCTTTGTGGCTGCTGGAGGTGCCAGGAACCTTGTGCAGACATGGCATTTAGAAGGACAGAGGGAATGTCCATCATCCAGGCCTTGGCGATGACCGTGGCAGAGATCCCTGTGTTTGTTTACACGACGTTTGGGCAGGTACAGAAGTGTGAAAGGCTCTTCTGTCGTGTTCCTTGGGTTTCCTCTTTGGAAGTTGTCTGTAGAGAGAGGAGAATCTGTGTTAGTTGTGAGGGACAGAGGCATGACGGGGTGATGCTGGGGGACCTGGGCGGTTTGAGGGTTTGTAAGAATTGGATGGAGTGTTTGGGGTGGTGGGAGATAGCTGCTTGGAGTGGGTTTGGAGAGGGGAGAGAAGGGCCGCCCACATCCCTCCTGAGAGAACACCCAGGTTCAGCCTTTCTCTTCTTCAAAGGCAGTAAAACCAGACTTGTTTAAAGCAGAGTAACTTTTTTCCCACTGGTAGTAGAGCAGCTCGTGGGCCAGTAACGCTCAGCTGCATTCCAGGGTTTCAGAGCTGGGGTCTGAAATACCTGTCACGGGCTGTGTGCAAATCTTGCCCTGTGTTTTGGTAAAGAGGATGGAGACCAAGTTCTCCAGGTTCTGTCAAAATGAAGCTCCACAGTTTCTCTGCTGCAAAGTCTCAGTTGTGCAGCAGGAGCTTTGTTCTGTGGGTGGGAGGGGGAGTGCCAAGGTGTCTTGTGTTTAGAACCGCTTTAAAAAACCAAAAGGGTGGTGGAATTGTTTTTTCATTGTTGCTTTTTCATATCTTTTCTGTTTAAAGTCTGTCTTCTCTCAGCTGAGGCTCTCTCCAGGCCTGCGTAAGGTGCTGTTTGCTACAGCTCTTGGGACAGTTGCATTGGCTCTCGCAGCACATCAGATGAAGCGTCGTCGTCGTCGAAAGAAGCAGATTGCTCCGGAGAAGTGTGGCTTTAAGCCTGGAGGAATCACAGTGCCCATCTTGCCAACCAGAAGGGTCTCCTCCGTGAAGAAAGGTTGGCCTTGCAAGAAGAGAAAAATCTCCAAAAGCCTTTCATGAGGGAGCAAAGAGGGTCTACAGCAAGTGATGGGAAGGTCCTGACAGCTGGGGAGAGAGGAAGGCAAAGCCATTTGTGTAGGGCATTGATGCAGAATGAAGTTAGAAGCCTGGAGCACAGTGCCATGCCCACAGGGTTAGTGGAAGAAAGAGAGAGACCCTGAGCTCAAAGGCCTTGCGAGAAAAAAGTGACGCTGAGGTTTTCACCAAGGTTTGCAGGTCCCATCCCCCTTCCCGCAGAAAGCCTGTGGACCTGTTATGCTACGCTTCCCCTGATAATCCTGACCCGGGGCATGCGGTGACCTGGTTGCTTATCGATCCTGGTGATGGCAATATGACGCCTGACCCAGGGCTGCTGCGTGCAGCCGCATCGGCGAGGTCAGGCAGCGGAGGGGAGGGTGGTCTGGGCCAGGCTGGGGAGTCGGGAGTGCCTGTCCAGCTCTGCGGCAGCTCCCGGACCTTGGGCAGCTTCTTCACCTGGTTGTATTGATTTGGGCATAAGACTGACCCAGGTCCTCAGCAAATCACTTTAGGGATGAAGCATTTATTTTGTGAAACATAAGAAAATCTTTAGAGTGTTTTTAGTAATAACTAAGGGAGCGATGTCTGTGCTCTGCCTGGCCTGAGGGAAGCTGGAAGAGTCTCTCCTTGATGCTTTCCACCTGCCTCCTGCCATCCCATTCACCCCATAAGGGGTGAATAAATACTCATTCCCCAGCCTCAGATCCCCACTGATAACCAACTTGCTTAGTGTCTCGGACTAAGAGAGTACAGGAAATCTGAGACTCATTTCTACATATTGGATGCTGCTTTGCCCATCCACGGTCACGCTTGACAGGGTGATCTTCCCCTCTCTATTCACAGCTGCAGTGAACTGGGCCTAAAGTCCTGTTTTTTGTGTGACTTTCCCAACTGCAGGATACTCCAGCAGGAGAGTCCAGAGTCCTGGCAGCAAGAGCAATGACACGCTCAGCGGGATTTCCTCCATCGAGCCCAGCAAACATTCCAGTTCCTCCCACAGCCTCGCCTCGGTAAGGACCCTCTCAGCTGGGCTGGAGATTCGAGTGCACCTACCTGAAACAAGATCCTTGGGCTCGTCCTTGGCCGATGGATAATGTCCAGGTTTTTGGAGCAGAACAGGTTACAGCGTAATTGTACTGCGGGTTTTGATATTAACCTCTCAGTGACTGGAGTTGCCTGCATGGAATCAGAGCAGCATTTTCCAGTGACCAAGAGCCCTGGGGTACATCCCATGGCCAAGGAAGGGCTTGCGTGTGGGACATGGTTGTGATTCCTCAGGGCTTTCCATGAGCCCTGCAAGGAGCGAGGCAGGGTTGTTGCTGGGTCTCACAGCAACGGAGAGCTCGTTTGCTTCCCTCTGCAATGGGGGTTTGGGTGGCCCAGCAGCCCCTGTGCCAGCTCAGCCCTCCTGTGCTGGGGCTGCTCACAGGTTGCTCGGTTGGTAAAACCAAGTTAATTATCAAAATCTGATAGCTCTTTTGGGGAAACAATGGAGATTGAGAACACAGCCTGGTTGTTCTGCCTCCTCCAAAGCCAAAGGCGGCCTGTAAATACAGGTAATTCAGGCTTAACCAGGCAGGAGAAGCCACCACTGCTTACATCCACCTCTTGTGAGACTAAGTGCAGAAGCGCTGGGGAGCAGTTTTGGCTTCGAGACCTGGTTTACATCCCCATTGCTCAAAGCCTCGTGTGCCGCCCTTGGAGCAGTGGGTGTCATGAGCAAACCTCGTCAGCTTTGTGCACTGTGACTTAGTGCAAAACACCCCCTCAGCGTCACCCACCTGGCTCAGTGGATGGTTAGTGGTTGGGGCAACAAGAGGGAAGAATCACTCTGTCGAAGGGAGCTGTTGGCTGCCAACACCTACCGCGTGTGCAGGCATTGCTGTGTTTTCAGCTTGTCCTGTACAGTTAAAGCACCGTAAGTTGCCAATAATCTGTGCTGGCCAAAGTGTGTCTCCAGCAGGCGGCAGTGCCGGCACGGGGCTGGGCGTGCAGCCCTGCACCGGTGTTCCCCTGGGGTAACTGGGATGTGATGGGATGTGTCAGTGAGGACCGAGTGGTGTCCACTCTGCTTTCCTCCCCCTGCAGGGACTGTCACATCCATTTAATTCCCCCACAGCTCCTCCCTGCCCACAGATGCCGTCTGGGTTTTTCTGTAGCTGAGTTTAGTTGATGCAAATTCCCTTTTCTGCTGCTGGTGCATGGGTGGGGATATCCACACGGAGAGGGACCTGTTCTGTACCCCCTTCATGGGGTGGGAGCTGCGCACCTGTGATATTGTACTCGTTGTTTTCATGTTAGTAGGTGGAAAACCATTTGCAGTTTCTGCCCACTCTCATCTGCTTCCTGGGGCTCTTCTTTGCCATCCAGTAAATAAGTCGGCAGCAGCGATCTGATGGTTTGCCGTTCTAGATCTCAGGGTGATTGATGAACACTCCACGGGATTAATCAGTGGAGGCAGGGCAAGAACTCATCAGTCAGACAACTATTATAGCTTTTTTCTAGCATCAGGCTCACGTGCGGACATCTTTCTCTAAGCTGTATGGAAACACTGGTCATAGTTAGTGTTTGAACCCACTACTTTATTGGGTCAGACTTTAAAAGACATTTATGCCCTAGCATGGAATGGGAGAATGCTGCCACTCTGCTGTGTGGATCTTAGTGCTCAGCCCTCCCAGGAGAAGGTTTGGTTGCAAGGAGGAGAGCGTGAAAACCCCCTGGCCAAAGTTCTTGATATATTTTTGCTGGTGATCTGCTCCTTGGTTTGGACTGTGGTCACTTTCTGTCAAAAGCCTTGCAAACATGGGGAAGAGAAATGGCTTGTCATTGAAATTTAACTGGTGGTGACATTTGTGCCGTCTTAATATTGCTGCCCTTGGAGAGAATTTGAAAGGCATTTGCTGCCCTCTGCTCCCTTCCTGCAGATGGTAGCAGTCAACTCATGCAGTCCAACACCAGCATTAGCAGGGACGTGGGAGGCCCAGGCAATGGGAGATGCTGGAGCCATCGGTGATTCCAGTGCAGAAAGTCTCTACATTCAAGGTAAACAAGCACAAGGGTAATGTAGCCCTGGGGGGTTTGTTCATCACTGAGAGCAAAAAGAGGGTGTGAATTGACACAGAGCATCAGCAGCTCAATGTAGAGCTTCATAGGAAGGTCTCTCCCTTTCTCAACTTAAACTCAGTCACTTTTTAGTTATAAAAATCCCGTCTTCTAAAGAAACATCTCTCTGTTTTCTCGGTGAATAATGTACTTCCAAAATACTGGTTTTTGAGTAACAGGCTCACCTCATGCAGAGTATTTTGGAAGTAACACAGCTGATGTTTTAACCGGTTTGAGGATGTTCTTAACTTCTAATCCAAATTAAGCTGTATTTAAAAGAGAAAGAAATAGAACACATTTATTCTTTCTTATCAGCTGGGGAGAGGCTTCCCCCCTTTGCTGGACTGTCTGAGTGAGCAAAGACTCGTTCTGGACTGCTTTGTTCCTAAGTGGCCTGGGGCTCTGACAGCTTGTTGGTTGCATTGCCAGGCATGGAGCTGTTTGAGGAGGCCCTGCAGAAGTGGGAGCAGGCGCTGACCATCAGGCAGAGGGACAGTGCCAGTACCAGCACCCCCGTGCCCTGGGACAGCAAGAAACAGCAAGACAGCATGTCTGAGAACATCCCAGAGGTAGGTCCCTTTTTGGGGGCACCCTTTAGGTGCTTTTCCTTTGCATTTGTCAGCTTGGAACATGCTGAAAGACCAGTCTGGGTGCTGGAAGCAGTAATTAGGAGGTTAAAAGAAGAGCAAATTAAGGGCAGAGTTGGGCCAGACTGTGTTTAAGAGCTGTCTATATCTGTGGCTTCCTTACGCAATGTGAGTGGGTGTTGTTAATTTCTTTTTCTTTTTAATAAGTCTCACCCCCTCATTCCCCAGCTTTTCTACCCACCTTCCAGCATCACGTCAGTCACTGTCACGCAAGTCCTCCAGCAGCAGCGGCTGGGGTAGGAAAAGGCTGTAACAGATACAGCACCGGTGAGGAAGAAATAGCTTTTTGCCTGGTGGTGTTGTGTCTGTAGCTTTTTAACACATTTGAAAGGGGAGATCTTGATGGATCTTCTCGTCCTGGGAAGGTGGGTGGAGAGAGGCCAGCTGCCTGTGTGTATTAAGGAGTAGAGTGAAGTGGTAACTTGGTAGGAGCTAAGTATGCCCCCGCTCCCTGAGTGAGCGGGTCAGGGAGGTGTGTAACCTGTGCTGCCTACAGCCACAGACACAAGTCTTTCAGGGCAATGCCTTGTTGGCTTGGACTTGAGGCCTCTGCGGGGAAGAGCTCGGATAAGAGTAGATCCAAACTAGAAAGGCTCAGTCACAACCACAACGCTAAAAAGAGCAGCTGTAGCTCCAGCCTGTGAAAGGAGCTAAACTCCCAAATCCCAGGAGTTCTCACTGGCAAAAAGTGTTTCCAGCCTCTTATAAACGGGGCGTAGTGTGCTAAGTGTGGGGATAGTTGTCTTTAGTATTTGTTCAGGTCAAGTCTGGATTCCCTGGTTGTTGTCTCTCCTTGAAGAGTCCTATAGTAAATCTAAAACTGACTCTAAAACAGTGGATCCAATGTAAAAACAGATTTTGTGCCTCTTGTTAATGCTTCTGTCTTCTGGGTGAGATGCTTATCCAGACACAGCGGTAGGAAGGCAAGCTGCTGTGTAAATATTATTTTTCTCACCCCCTTTGTTTTTTTTTATGCTCCTGTGGTGCTTTCAACAAACTTTGCTTGTGCCCAGCACCTTAGTCCAGGGACCGTTATCCAGTTCTAGATACTCTGTTGTATTCAGTAGGGGTTTTCTGATGTGATTCCCTCTTGAAATTAGGCTAAAGTCACAAGTCGGGAGAAATAAGTGATCTGTAACTCATTAAAATACCTGTTATTTTGAATGGCAGGTTAAAGTTCTTAAGTTCTTTCTTCCTTTTTTAGGAAAACAAATGGGAAACAAGAAAACAAAATCGTTAGGCTAAAAAGCCAGAGGGTTTAAATAGGAGGAGCTTCCCTCCCCTTGCGTTATTAGCTGCATTGCAGGATTAATGACTCCACTTGTTTTTTAATCATTTAATCTGCAAACTGTAAATCCCATTTGACGGAAAATTTCCTTCCATATTTGTGCTGTCAGTCTGTCTGTGCCCAGCTGGCTAACTGAGGGTGCCATTTGTGTATGTTCAAGGAGGAGTCCCAGAAAAGGGAGTTCGCCGAGAAGCTGGAGTCCCTCTTGCACCGAGCCTACCACCTCCAGGAGGAATTTGGGTCTTCGCTGCCATCGGACAGCATGCTGCTGGACCTGGGTATGGGAGCTGCGTTAGGAATGCCCGTTTCCTGTCTGCTTTTAGGTCTTTCCTGTAATCTAGGCAATGAAGTAGTGACAAAGTGCCCTTTGTGGGGGTGGGAGGGAGAGAGGGAGAGCACGGGAGCTAAGAGGAATGGTAGTCCATAAACCCCAACACATGCAGCTTCTTCCTCTCCTCCAGAGAAGACTTTAATGCTTCCATTGACGGATGGGTCACTGCGGCTTCGGACAGATGATGAAGACAGCTCAGCTTCCGAGGACTCCTTCTTCTCCGCAGCAGAGGTGACTTAAG
The DNA here is from genome assembly GCF_000710305.1 of Buceros rhinoceros silvestris. Lineage (NCBI taxonomy): Eukaryota > Metazoa > Chordata > Aves > Bucerotiformes > Bucerotidae > Buceros > Buceros rhinoceros. Next base: position 7,779 of record NW_010418715.1, read on the forward strand.
TTTCAGCTGTGTGCCACAGTCCAGCTGCTTGGAGGGGAGCCACAAAGGCAGTGGAGCCAAACACAGCTTGGCAGAGGAAGATGACACAAGATGGAGCAACAGCCCTGAGCTGGGAGGTTCATGGTGGTGGTTAGGAAAAGCTGTTTCATTCAGGACTTGATGCAGCCCTTTCCAACCAGCATTTCCACATTATCGTCCTATCTACTGTAGAAAACATGCTATAACAGCTAGGAAAGTACCACAAATCTAATGTAATGAGGCTTGGTCATGTAAATTTTAGGGGATACTGAGTTGTGTCAGAGCTGAGGCAGCTTTGAAACTGGTGGGAAGAGAAACATCTTTGCAAGAAATAACTGGCACTGGCAAAAGCCTGCTAGCTGAAGGCGGCACATCTTGCTTGTGTGCAGTCTCTGAATATTTGCAAATATTTAACAGGATCATTTTGTTCTTCCCATGTCTCTTGCCACCTCTGCAGCTCTTTGACTCTCTCCACTTCAGTGAAATACCATTCCACCTCTCTAAGCCAGCAGCGGTTTATGAAGAAGCTCTGCAGTTAGTGAAAGAAGGGAAGGTCGCGTGCCGGACACTGAGGTGAAGTGCCAGCTGGAGTTGTGGGTCCTTGTCTTGAGGCTCCTTCGAGCAGCCCTATAACCAGACTAACCCTCTGGCGTTGGAAACTCTTAGCAATCTTCCTGCTGGGTCACATGTCCCAGGGAACCAGCCCCAGATTTTAGGACACATGTTAAGAAAGAGTAATTGTTGCAGGAAATCAGTAGTGGGAAATGGGCCTGTTGTGTGAGGCTGGCATCGTCCTGCGCTGTAACAGCCTGTGCTGTGGTCCCCCAGGGAGCGGTGCGGTGGGGAGGCAGTTGTTACTTTCTCCGAGGCACAGACTGGGAATGCGCAGGTTTTTTTTTTTAGGTGACCATCATCGTTAGGAACACAGACATCAGGAGAACTGAAATTTAAGCAATCCTTTCCTTCTAGGACAGAGCTCCTTGGCTGCTACAGCGACCAGGATTTCCTCGCAAAGCTGCATTGTGTCAGGCAGGCTTTCCAGGTGAGAAACGCTCAAGGGTCCTGGGCTCCCATGGCACGTTGCTGCCAGCAGCACCTTCTCCTCTGCCTGCGCAGGGGGAAGTCTTTGTCCCTCTAGAGCAAGTGAAAGCAGCAGCAGCCCAAGCTCCTTACTGTGATCTGCATCCTGGCAATGTATGTCTAGAGCCTGAACAGCAGCTTTTGTGCCCTGGCCCCACTGCTACTCCGTGGCTCCTGTGCTCTGTTCTTGCCGCTTCCAATCTTTCAGCCTAACTTTAAACTCACTTTCTGGAGAGAGCAGTTTTGTTTTCTGGACTCCAGCTTATTAAAGGCTAATGATAGTGGCATATGCAGCTTTGCACTGCTGTGTCTGGTCCTTTTTTCTCCCAACTCAGAATTCATGTGGGCGTTCACAGGAGACTTCTTGTGTTCCCTTTGCAGGAGCTGCTGGAGGATGAAAGCAATCAACTGTTTTTTGGGGAGGTTGGGAAGCAAATGGTGATAGGACTGATGACAAAAGCTGAAAAGGTAGGAAGTTTGTGTATCAACTCAGCTGTGCCTTGAGCACAGGGACACTTTTCTTCCATCCCAACCCAGAGCTTGTCCGGTGTATTGAAAGAAGAAAACTTCATCTGTGTGCTGGTGACTAGTGTCCTGTGCTTTTAATCTCGATTAACCACATTCTCTTGAGAGCCTCTCTGTGCAGCCACTGTCCACGGTTTGATGCTGCGCCTCACTGGAGCGATCACTGAGGCTGTGCCTTAGTGATGGCATTGTCCCAAGGAATATAGGAAAGGGAAAAGATCATCAAACCTTTCCATCAGCAGCGTGCTAGCTCTCAGATCACTGGTTTAGTCACTGGTCATCCCCTGAGCAGGGAGATCGTTGCTTGCACAGAATCAGTCCCTTTCTCACATGGTTTGCATACAGGTGTCTCTGTCTACTTCCTTGAAGAAAGCAGAGTAATGCGGGTGCTTTGAGTCACTGCTGAGCCTGGGGCCATCCAGGCCACCCAGAAATAAGTTCTCTTTCTGCATAAAGAGTGTTTTATCGAAAAACTTCACCAGTCACATGCATTGATGTTGACATTAGCTCAAAACAGCAGTCAGACTTCGGTGAAATGTGCCCACAGTCATCGTACCTTCTGAAGTGTTTTGTTTCTCTGCTCCCCCAGAATCCCAAAGCTTTTCTGGAAAGCTACGAGGAGATGCTGCATTATGCGCTGAAGCAAGAGACCTGGCCGACCACTCAGCAGGAGCTGGAGGGAAGAGGGGTTGGTAAAGACATTATCTCTACACAGTTGCAAAGGGGCTGGAGGATAATGGATATGTAGAGCCCAGGAGTGAAAGAACCGCTGCTGAAATGATTTCATTGTGTACCTCAGCTCATTACGGTTTGTTGCTCCAAACCCAAAGACGTTGTGGCTAGATCAGTTTTCAGCTGGTTCCCTTTACAGCCTGCTCTGCTCTCTGACAGGTGGTGTGTATGAATTTCTTTGATATTGTGCTGGACTTCATCCTCATGGATGCTTTTGAGGATCTGGAGAACCCGCCCTCCTCCGTGCTGGCTGTGCTGCGCAACCGCTGGCTCTCTGACAGCTTCAAGGAGACGGTGGGTTAAACGGGGAGTCCTCGTGCTGAGCATGAGATGGCAGCGCCAAGGCCAGAAAGAGTTTGACCTCAGCTGTCCTGGCTGAGCTGAATTTTCTCTTTAGGAACGCCATGCTTTCCTGAAACTCTAAAAACAACCTTGTGGTACATGTAAATTGTTTACAGGAAAGTCTTCCTTACTTTGAAAGCATCTGCCTGGCTGCAACAGACTTATTTCTCCAGCGGCCTTTATCAGTGATGCCACGGAGATGTTAAAATACGGCAATGCATCTTTTTGAGAATTAGAATAAGGGTCAAAATGTAGG
>NW_010418715.1:10821-12005 GCF_000710305.1 Buceros rhinoceros silvestris
GTAGGGAAAAAACACGTGCGTGTTTTTGCACCTGGCCATTCATTCTGGTGGTACCTCAGCAGACACCAGGGCTCAGACAGCAGCACCTTCCTCCAGTCCTGGCCCCCAGCTGCACCTTTAAGACTGAGCAGTTTCATAGACCAAGATGATGATGGTGGGAGGCACTTTTTAACAGCTGACACTGCTTATAGGCCGTGCTCCGAGAGATGGTAACTGTGTCAGGTCATATTAGCAATGACACTTTGGCATTTCTGGAATGGATCTGGAGTGTCCAAACTTGCTTCCAGTTCACCTAGATTTTTGCCAGTAATTTTAGAGTTGTTGGCTTTGATATTTTGAAGGCAACGTGTTGGAAACCTCTTTGGTTTTTTTGTTTGGTTGGTTTTTTTAAAGCAGTCCGAGTAAATGATGGTCTCTCTCTGTTAATCATAGGCTCTAGCAACTGCCTGCTGGTCGGTTCTGAAAGCAAAAAGGCGGCTTCTGATGGTAAGCAACATTAATTAAAGGAGAAAGAATTTAACATATTTGAAACTGAAAAGATAACAGCTAGATTTTGTGTTTTGTCAAGATCTAAGTAGTCTAAGACTGATCTAAATCGCATTCTTTGTGATGCTTTTGAGCACTGGTGTCCTCCTGCCGTTGCTCCACTGCCATGCCAGTGTTTTACTCAATCAGTCTGAGCTTTTTACCCTTTTTTCTTCATGTGAGGATTCAAAAGACAACATTGCGTGGCTGCCGTTCCTTCACAATACCATAGGAAAGGTCACAGACGCCAAGCAGGAGGAGCTGCTCCTCAGCTGTAGTTTCCCTGCTGGCAGCTCATGTGCTTCTCCACTTCCCAGCCCTGATTCTAGCTACTACTTGATGCATTTCCCTTAAATCTGTGGCTTTCTAAGCATCACAGCAGATGTGTTCGTGGAGCTGGGAAACAGGAAGCTGCAGCTTCACAACCCCAGTTCTGCCACAGGATCTGTGGCCTCTGGCAAGTGTTCAGTCCCTCGCCTGCAGCCAGCTGGTGTGGCTGGGTTTGCCTGGTGAGATGGTACAAAGAGAAGCAGAAGCGTTGGAAGCTGTAGTGGTGCTGTCGTGCCTTAGCTCATGGGTAGGTGTCTTGGATAGGTGTGTCCCCGTTTCTGGCTTGGTCCAGGATAATAAATAAGACATAATAAGAACAAATAAGATAT
>NW_010418716.1:0-223 GCF_000710305.1 Buceros rhinoceros silvestris
CTCGGTGTGTCGCGATGGTGATGGTAACCCTGTAGGGACAGTTGCAGTGGCCCCACACTGGTGGTGGCCCTGCAGCGATGTTGATGGTGGCCCCACAGTGACAGTTGTGGTGGCCCCATGGTGATGCTGGTGGTGGCCCCAGGGTGATGGTGTCCTTATAGTGGCAGTAGTGGTGGCCCCCTGTTGACACAGGTGGTGGCCCCGCAGTGAAGGCTCTCTCCCC
>NW_010418717.1:0-2778 GCF_000710305.1 Buceros rhinoceros silvestris
TCGCACCCCTCCCCCTCCGGCCAGCGCCAAGCCGAGATTGCTTTGAAACGCTCCCGCAAAGGGATCTCCGTCCCCTCCCAGCCGGGCATGGCATTGCCTCCGCCCGCCACCACCGAACCCTGCAAGGCCGAGGAGACTTTCTGACCGTGCCTGGCAACTCCGCGCTGCCAGGAAACCCGGGGGCTGCCTGCAGCTCGCTCAGACTCCCCGCTCGCCGCCGCACACAGGCGCGCTCCCTCGCCCTCGCCCTCTCCCCCCCCCGCCCCGCACGCCGTCTCTCCCTCTTCCTCTCTCTCTCTCTCACACACGCTCACGCTTTCTCTCGCTCTGCCTTTACCCGGAGGTGCACCGATAGCCATTGAATGAGGGGGGAAAGTTAAGAGATTGAAGCACCATGAACCACCGTTGCTCGTAGCAGCGCCCTACCCAGAGCAGAGCAGAACACGGCGAGCACCCTGCAGGAATGGAGTCGGTAAAACAAAGGATTTTGACCCCTGGCAAGGAGGGATTGAAGAATTTTGCTGGAAAATCGCTCGGTCAACTCTACAGGTAAGACTGAGATCTCTTACAGGACTCTACTGCCTAGAAATAATTGGAAGCTTTTCTTAACCGCCAGCTGCTGAAGGAGGTCGGATGCTTTGGGGAGGTTGGTGGTGGAGGGGCTGGGAGCTGTTGAGATATTGCTGATATAATCTGGATCCTGGAAACTAGTGCTGAAGATTCTCAATATGGCACCCTCGTAACTTCTTTATCTGATTCGTAGATAGTGTCAGTAAATATGTAGCGGAATACCACCCCGTCTTTCTCCCTCAAACCCAGGATCCCATCTTGAAATCGTAATCAGGACAGAGCAGCTCCCTGCATTTTTGTTCTGTGTTAATTTTGCAATACAGCCACAGGATCTTTCCCCCGCCCTTATCAATCATTAAATAATAATAATAATAATCTTTCTTGGCTTCGATTAGTCTTGTCCCTTGTGTAATTCGTCGTCAGAGGAAGATAAACATGGAGATGTATAAATAATTGATATCCGAACGATTTTTTTTCTCCCGAAGCTGAAACATATAGAAGGATGTTTAATTATTTATCCATCTGCCTTGAAAAGCACCTCCTTGTCCTATAAGCAATACACGGCTGCAACTGCTAAACTCAACAGCATCACTCAACAGTACGTTTCGGTGTGTACAGAACGTTTCTACCATCTTCGCGCCCTGTACACACAGACAAACAAGCCCAAATTCTGGCATACCCAAAGAGTGTATGCACTCAAGTTGACACATCGTGCTCCAGCCGATCTGCCGACTTTAATGACCTCCAGGACGTTTGAGAATAGGCTGTGAAATTCCAATGTATTTTCGATTGTCCCCGCTGCTAGAAATTACCTCGAAGTGGTTTGGGGTTTGGGGGCGTTGGGGTTTTTTTGTTGTTTGTTTTTTTCCCCCCGAGTTACAGATTAAGGGTAACTGCGGATTTATCCACCTAGGGTAGGTCACGTAAAAGTCTTTTTCCATTCCTATGCGGCAGTGTTGGGCACAGGCACAAGGCTGTTCCACGGCATGAGTCACAACTTCTGTTGCCATTTTCAGGAAAGGGGACATAGGAATGAAGTGATAAAGGCAAAATTACGATTTCCATTTCAGTGGGAAGGGTACAGTTTTGAAAAGCCAAAAGCAAAACCAAAGCCACCATCAACGCAGGGAATATCTTACAGTTTTTGGTCATATTTAAGTAATTTTCAACAGTCAGAAAAAGAAAAAGAAATATTGGTAAACCAGAAAAAGGAAATAAACATCTTCTTCGCCATAAAAAACCTCTACAACACGCACATTAAACGATGGTGTCTACTGCTTTTTATACAGTCACACTCCGAATAATAGAGAAACCGTGTTTGTATTTTCCAGCAAAACTCCGCTGGAACTTCCCTCTCGCTTAACAACCGCGCGATTTACTTACTGATCTTTTTCAACGCACGGGACCGAAGTATTTTGTTTCCAATTATCAGAATTAAAATGGCTTTCCTGTCCCTTACACATTCCCGCAGACAGGAAGCCCGTTCAGCGAGAAAACACTTCTAAACCATCCTTCATTCGCACGAACGAATTTTGAACACAAACCCAGGGTGGTTTATTTTATTCACAACTTTAAGACATTTCTCAGTGCTGCTGTCTTTAGACACGGAAATAATTCTCCCAGAAAAGAGATATCGGGAAAATTTCAACTGAGTAACTATCCTGCTAATTATTCTGCTAATTGTTACTGCCCCGTTAGCCGGATGAGTTAACCTCAAAGAGAAGCTCCTCCGAGGAGGACTTCTGACGTGAGAAAACGCTCCTAGGCAGCGGGAGCAGAGTCCAGAGGGTCGGGAAATTGTCACCTATTCGCTCCTCAAGACGGTGGAGCTGGGACGGCGGCGGTCGGGTTTCCTGTCTCTGGAATATCTCAGGGGCTACACAGGAAGATTCAGAGATTCAGAGCACGGGACACCGGCTGGAGGAACCCGATCTTTCTTACTACCGACACGGCGTTTTTAAAGCTTTTCCACCAAACAAGAATTAAAACGAAATGTTCGAAGCCACCTTCCGGGGATCGCGGGAGGGGGTCTCGGTATTTTTATGTTGATTCGAAATAGCTGCCAATAACCGTTCCCCGTCAGATTCCTCCACACCGGTTTCGAGGAGGTAGGGTTCTCTAGTGCAGACAAGGGAGTGGGGGCAATGAGACCGAGCTTGAAGCTGACCTGGGAAGATTAAACCTGCTCAACCGCCGCTCACTCCCAAC
>NW_010418717.1:2940-4495 GCF_000710305.1 Buceros rhinoceros silvestris
CTAAGCAGAGCCTTCGGAAATAGTGCTCCGGAGATGCCATGACGGTCATATTTTCTTCCACTGCATGTGACAGCCATTTTGCAAACCTAAAATAAGTAGCAACACCGTCCTCCCCCCCGCCTTTCTGTTGGCGTTTCTTTTGTTCTCAGACCTGAAGCGAGATGCACACCAAGACCATCCCCTTGGTATTTGTCGTACAGCAGGGAGGGGATGAAACCGTCTCTGGTTTTTACACTGTGCCTCTTGGGCTACCCAACATGGCGCCTCTGCAGTGGTTACAGATGATGTCTTTTCCTGCGTCCTACATATTTAAGCAGAAGTCTTTAATGATAGATGAGCAATTCTCAGCTAGAGCTCCTCCCCGGGCTTCTGCGGCGGGGGGGGGGCGGGGCCTTGGGGAGACTAAATCCTCTGCAGTGGTTACAGATGATGTCTTTTCCTGCGTCCTACATATTTAAGCAGAAGTCTTTAATGATAGATGAGCAATTCTCAGCTAGAGCTCCTCCCCGGGCTTCTGCGGCGGGGTGGCGGCGGGACTTGGGCATGACTAATCGTGACTCCCACAGGTCATTGCTAAAGAACACTTGAAGGTGAATGCAAAACAAGGAATAAACCCTCAAATCGATCCAAACCCAGCCAAGGGGGCGGGGGGAGCGGGGAATTTAAGCCGTCAGCCTCCCAAAGTGCTTGTGCGTTCAGGCGGCCAGGGCTTGATTGTCCCTTCTTGTGTCGGGCAGAGTCCTAGAGAAGCGGCAGAAGCCCGGGGATACCATCGAGCTGACGGAAGATGGGAAGCCCATGGAAGTGCCCGAGAAGAAAGCCCCGTTCTGCGACTGTACGTGCTTCGGGCTGCCCCGGAGGTACATCATTGCCATCATGAGCGGACTGGGATTCTGCATTTCCTTCGGGATCCGCTGTAACTTGGGAGTGGCCATCGTGGATATGGTCAATAACAGCACCATACACCGAGGAGGAAAAATTATTAAAGAGGTGGGAACCCTTCCCTCGTAAATCCCGTGTCCTCCTAGTACAACTCCCAGGTCAAGCACCTTCAGCGCAGGCGAGGCGGTCTCGGACGGTTTCGCGGCATTTCCCCCGGTTCAGCCCGAGGTGCTCCCCGGTCCCGGCTCCCCTCGCACTGCCCAGCTCCTTTGTAGCACGGAAACACCATTCCTGAAGGAGAACCAATTTCCGCTGATTATTCCTATTTTTCCTTTTCGCTTCCCAGCCCAAAGCCATTTTGTGGTATTAATTAGCGGGCTGATTTTTTTCCCCCGTTTGCACACAACCTTGGAAAACGCAGATACCTCGTACCATAAATGCAGGGGCTGGGGGAAGGAGAGCGTCGAACAAGCGGCTGCCAGCGCCGCGCTGTAACGGACACGGAGAGGTTGTGCAGGAATGTTTGAAAACACCAGGGGTGAGAGAATTCGTCTTGATAAAAGGCATTAAATGGGAAGACTCGTTTAAAAGCGAGTTATGGGGTCGTGAGAAAGAGGTGAATGCTAAATAACAGACGAGTGTTAAACAAACACCCCGCTGCAGCTCACTGCTT
>NW_010418718.1:0-249 GCF_000710305.1 Buceros rhinoceros silvestris
CTCCGCACCCCTCTCTACACTCGGGGCAGGACCAGGCGCTTCCCCGGGCCTCTCCCCATCGCTTCCACCAGCAGAGTAACACCCGCCACTCACCTCACAAGTTTCCTCCCGGTCGTGACCAGGACCATCCCTCCGGGGCTACCCGGTCCCACGGGCCGCTTATTTGCCCTCCTTCGCTTTCATATCAGAAGCAAAAGGCAGCGCCCTGGCTGTAATGGGAACCAGGTGGGGCCTAGCAAAGCCGCCCCA
>NW_010418718.1:449-717 GCF_000710305.1 Buceros rhinoceros silvestris
GGGGGAGCAGGGACACCAGGCTGGTTCCCTCCACCACGCTTACCTGTCCCAGTACGGTGCTGGGGGATGCTGGTGTCCCTCCGCTGGTGGCTGGGGTGTCTCCCCCGGTTCCTTTCCGTGTCCCCATCCCTTCGCTAATGAGCCCTCGGAGCTCTCCTTTCCCTTCCCTGTTAACCCAAGAACTGTGCAGCTGTTCCCCAGCTGCTGCCGCCAAATTTTTCAGGGGGTGTCAGTCTGGGGGGGGGGGCATCATCTCTCTCTTACCTTT
>NW_010418718.1:829-2369 GCF_000710305.1 Buceros rhinoceros silvestris
CTTCCCTTTTTCCCATCCTCTTTGTCCCCTTGCCACACCGTGTTTATTTAGTGACGCGCACGGATCCTTCCTGCCTTCTCCTGCTTTTGGGCCATTTATTTATCCAGCTCCAGCGCCGAACCCGCGGGTCGCTTGGAAACAAAAAAGGGGAAAAAACCCAAACCCAACAAATTTATCAGCCCGCTTGGTGCAGCGGGAATTTTATATTTTGGTCATTTTTTCTAATTTTTGGTCACCTTTGAGTTTTTCGCCTTCCTCGGTGGGGTTTGTTTTTTATTATTAAAACCCCTCGGCCCAGAGGCTGAGCCCTTCGGAGGACAAAGCGGGGAGAAAGCAGTGATTTGTCCTCATCCCTCCGCCATTCCCCACCACTGGGCACGTAGACAGGTCGGTACCGAGGGGGCCAGGGAGCAATCGTCCTCCTGACCCCCCCAGAAAACATTTTGCCATTAATTCGAAGCAGATCTTGGCTCTCAGCTACGCGCCGTAACCCCCAAATTGCCTTAATTAGGAAACAACCTGAAATCAAAACCAAAAGTCCGGAAAAGGCTGCGGTGGGGGCTGGTTCAGGGGGTGCAGAGCCCCGGGTGGGTCCTCAGGGATGGGGACCCCGCTCCCCGGTTCCGCTGGGATGGGATGGTTGAAGGGCCATGAAGGTGGATCCATCCCAATGGCAGCGATTTCCCCCCTCGCCAGCGCTGAGCCCAGCCGTGGGCCTGATCCTGCCCCTCCACGGCGACCACTGGTCTCTACCTGCAGCAAGCCCAAGCCACTGGGTGGGGGTGAAACCGGAGCAAAACCCCAGTGTTTGCAGGTTCTCCCCTTCCCGAGTGACACCCCTCTGTCCCCCGGCTGCTGGAGGTCCCCAAGATGTTCCCCCCACCTGCTAAGTCCCCCTTAACCGGTTCAGCTCCTCGGGGTGCCAGCAGCACCCAGCATCACCCGGAGCCACTGAGCTCTGCCAGTGTGTCCCCACATGGGGACAAACAACCCTCCCTGGGGACAAAAGTGACCTTCGGAACGCGTGGCAGTGACTGACCTCCTTGAACCCGTTTCATGAGACATCCCAGAGGCGCCGCAGCAGTGAGGGGAAGGGGGGGAACCCCCAAATTTCTTGCTGTGGCCCCCCAGCCCCCCAGGAGGGTGGGGAAGGCGAGCTCTTCTCCGGCAAAAACCAGGGTGGAGGGGGGCGGTGGTGGTATTTTTCACTCCTTTCCAGATGGTTTCCTGAGAATTCCAGCTACAGGGAAATGCCGGCCCGGGGCCAGCCAGAGGCTTCCCTCGAACCCGGCTGGAGTGCGGGAGTCCGGATACAGCCCGGTGCTGGGGCGCACTGGGGTTACTGGTGGAGCCGCTGTCTTTGCCCTGGGTGCACTGAGCAGGGCGGAGGCGTCAGCTGGTGCTGGAGGAGAGGGACGAGGACAAGTCCTGGCCACGAGACCACCCTGTGCTCACCTTCGCTGCCCCCCTCGGCAGCATCCGAGAGGGTCCCCGAGTCTGACCGCAGCTGTGGGGTCCCCGAGCACCCGCAGCCCCGGCC
>NW_010418718.1:2535-2909 GCF_000710305.1 Buceros rhinoceros silvestris
CTCCCACCCGCTCGGCTCCCCGCAGCTCCCCCCGTGAGCCAGGACTCTGCCCCCCCCGGTGATGGATTTGACCCGCCGCATGTCTGTGCTGAGCCCCTTTCTCCCGGGACTGGACCCAACATCCCCCTGGGGTGACCGGGACCACAGAGGGAGGGGAGGGTCGACAGTTGGGGCTGTGGGCACAGAGAGCTCTTGGCTTCATTAGCACCGTTAACACCACCCCGTCTTGTCCCAGGCAGCGAGAAGGGATGCAAAGGCGGGTACCAGGCGATGCCCGCAGCCTGCCGGGCCCCCATGGAAGCCCCAGGGGAGCTGGGGTGCCCACTGGCAGCGCCCATGGGCAGCCTCCGAGAACACGGGGGGGTCCCTGAGCT
>NW_010418719.1:0-245 GCF_000710305.1 Buceros rhinoceros silvestris
TCCCACCTGCAAAACACAAACAACAAGGGACTCTTCAAACTGCAACGGGACTTGCAGTTTTTTGGTTTTTTGACTTCAACAATTTGCAAACTTCAAACTTTCAAACTGCCAGCACCGCCCAGGCTGGGAGCTCTCTGGGAGAGGAGGAATCCTGTGGATTCCTGTGGATCAGGGCGCTGGGAGGGGACGGGATTCCATGCGCCTCTGCTTGAGCACCAGCGGCAGCATGAGGCCTGCGGGGGACT
>NW_010418719.1:1021-1384 GCF_000710305.1 Buceros rhinoceros silvestris
ATCCTCTATGGTCCCCTCCGCTGCTGGAGAGCCCTTGGCCCATGCAGTGCTGGTGGCGCTGGGTCCCAGCAAGCTCCGGCCCATCCCAAATCTCAGGACTTGAACGGATCCAGGAACGCCCTCAGTGTGGAGCAGCCACCACCTTCCCTGGTACACAACACCGGCTGCCAGGGCTGTGCCAGCGGAGCAAGGAGCCCATCGAGTCCAGGGGCCACGGTACCGGCCCATCCCAAATCTCAGGACTTGAACGGATCCAGGAACGCCCTCAGTGTGGAGCAGCCACCACCTTCCCTGGTACACAACACCGGCTGCCAGGGCTGTGCCAGCGGAGCAAGGAGCCCATCGAGTCCAGGGGCCACGGTA
>NW_010418719.1:1692-2801 GCF_000710305.1 Buceros rhinoceros silvestris
TGGGGGATCGGGGTTGGGGTGAGTTGAAGGAGTGTTCCCTGATTGGCCAGAGCAGAGACGAGAAGGACAAACTGAATTGAATACTCGGTCTTGGATTGGTTGGAGCACAAATGGGCAGGGATCGGGGCCGGGTGGAAAGAATGAAAACTGACTGGCCAGCGCAGAGAGAAGAGGGATGGACCGGATTGCAAAGTTAGTCTCTGATTGGCTGGAGCAAGGATGGGTGGGGAATGGGTCTGGATTGAAACAGCAGACTATGATTGGCTGGAGCAGAGTCAAAATTGATTGAAAAATCGATCACGGGTTGGTCGGAGCAGGGATGGACAGTGAACAGGGGCCAGGTTGAAAGAGTGAAAACTGATTGGCTGGGACAGAGTTGAGAGAGACTAACCAAAAAGCCGGTCTTGGATTGGTTGGAGAAAAAATAGTTGGTGAATGGGGGGGTGGGGAAATGTTCGATTGAAAGAACAGACTCTGATTGGCTGGAGCAGAGACGAGGGGGACAAACCAAATTAAAGTGTCAGTTTTGGATTGAGTTGAACAGAGTTGGGCAGGGAATGGGTTGAAGAGATGGATTCTGATTGGCCAGAAGAGAGATGAGAGGAATAGACTGGATTGAAAAGTCGGTCTCAGATTGGACAGAGGAGGAATGGTTGGGGAACAGCACCGGATTAAAAGGGAGGGCTCTAACTGGCCAGCGCAGACATAAGGGGGACGAACTGGATTAAAAAGTCGATCGCACATTGGTGGTAGTAGTAACTGAGGGGGGAAGAGGGTCAGATTGAAAAAGCAAACTCTGATTGGCTGGTGCAGAGAGGAGAGGGACTAACTGGATTGAAAAGTCGATCTTGGATTGGTTGGAGCAGCGATGGGCAGGGAATAGGCAGGATTGAATGAATGGACTCTGACTGGCTAGAGCAGAGACTATAGGCATGAACCAGATTGAAAAATCAGTTTTGGATTGGTCGGAACAGGAATGGGTGGGGAACAGGTGGATGGACTGAAAGGACAGATGCAGATTGGCCAGACCAGAAATAAGAGGGACAAACAGGATTGAAAAATCAGTCGTGGTTGGTCGGGCAGGGAATGGGGCGGTGGGGGGCGGGGGG
>NW_010418720.1:0-19371 GCF_000710305.1 Buceros rhinoceros silvestris
GTTTTTTTTTTTTTTTCCAGCAACATGTTTTTCGTTGGGTTTTTTTTTCTTATTAAAGACTCTTGCAGCAAAGGTATCTTTTGTGTGCTTGGAATCCTTACTTTAAAGGCAAATTTTCCTCATTGTGTTGTAGTTGATTTTTTTTTTTTTTTTTTTTTTTTGTGCAGTGGTTTCCCTCAAAGCATCCTAGCTTTGGTCCTTTGCATCAGACTGCATCCAGAATGTGTTACAACAGGCTATCATATTTGCAAACTATGGCATTTAGGAAAACCCACTTTTTTTTGGTCAGAGGCTATGCGGACCCATCCGTTTGAATTTGTTGGTGATGAATTATGACAAAAGCTTTTGGGGAGTAGGGGAATAGGTGGTATGCAGTGATCTTACTACAGAGCTTTGGGTTACTTAACCAGTATTGAAAAAACAGTACCTGTCTGCAGCCTAAGCTTACATTTGCTTTGGAATTGGTTGGTGCTGTCTGGGTGGGAAACTATAACTGTAACTAAAATTTCATGCAAAGTCAATTCTATCCTTCCACTGCAATTGAAACTTCGAAATTTGAGTAGTTCTTACTAGGGCATGCGGTTAATGGAGGGCAACCCTGATGAGCACACTGTGAATTGTAAATAGGCCAGCCTGTTGTCAGGGTTGCCAAATGCTTATTATTACAGAATTAAGGAAAGTTAGGGATTTCAAGTAGTCATCTAGTCTACTCCTTTTCCCTAAAGTAGTATCATTAGACCCATCATATTGTCTTATATGGTCAAAAGCAGATATTTTGGCTTAGTTTTTCACAGGGTGCTCTTCCTTGAAACCAACCTCTTTTAAAAGAAACTTCATATAAGTTGTTTCAAATAGTTCTAAAACCTAAAGGGGATCAAACCTTTATTTTATATTGATTTATTTATTTTATATTGATCCAGTAACAGGTGCACCAATTTATTTGACATTCACCACAATGAAAGCCTATTATAGCTATGAAGATGAGAAAGTGAGGGGAAAAAATTGATCTTCTGAAAGGGAAGATTAGGCAGGAGGTAGAGGGTAAAACGTAAGTGGAGGCTATACTGGGGAAGTGAGAACTAGAACCTGGCTGGAAAGAAAGACTTGGAAGAGGAGGTGGGGCTGGACATGGCTGATGCGAAGGAATTAATGCCTGTGAGTTCAAAAATATTTGGGGTAAGCAGTCAGGGTTAAGGAAGACCCAGGATGGAGGCACGTAGCCTAGGATCAGTCAGACGGTTGTGAGGCAACTGATGAAAGCAAGAGTGTGTCGACTTAGTGTATTCTAGCACGTTCCAAACTTTGAAACAGAATTTGGGACTAAGCTTCTGTGACAAGACTCACCACATCTAGCCTAACTTTGTGTCTTCCTCAGCATCCGCTTTTAGTATTTGTCTAGTTTTCACTTCTGTATTTTCAGATTAGAATGGATGCACGTACCAGGTGACTGAACTGTGCTTCTAGTGGCACATCTAAATTCTGGCCTTGCCTCTGGAGTGTTTGACTTGTAACTTCAATTATTCAAGTTATTTTTGTTGTTTCATTTGCATTTTCAGAATAAGAGATGAGTAGTGTGCATCACATTATGTTCTTAGGGTACTTCTGCTGCCCCTTCTTCCACTTCTGCTAGGAGTTAAGAGAAAACTTTCTGACTTTCTTTTCTTCTGGCATATTTTCAAGCACCTATTATTAATTTAGGTCCCAAATATAATTTAATTTAAGAAACAGGAGAATATTTTGTAAGATGCCCTAATACCATCATGGTAGATGTCTTAGGAATAAAGTGATAATAATGAGATTATTAAGAAATGAATACTTCTGTTATTTCGAAGCCCAAATAAATTATGTTATGGTCTTTAGCTTTTCTTGTTATCACCATTAAGGATTTTTTCCATCTAAATTTGATGGTGTAGCATAAAAGAAGAAGCAAAACCAGCCTTAACATTTCTGTGAAGATTTATTAATTGGGGAAGACGAAACTTCTTTTTTTATAAAAAAACCAAACCTGGTTATTGAATTCTAAGCTATGCTGAAATTATCATTTTGGAGACAAAGAATGGGGAGGTAAAAGGAAGAAGAGATTCTGTTTATTTAAAACTTTTTTTTTCTTTTTATAAATTTAAACTCATCAGGCCTACTAAACCTCTGTTTTGTTTTATATTTAGAAGGTATCTGGATTGCTTAAGCTTTTTGTGGGAATTATATTCTGACCAAATATGATTTATTGATCTGAAGACTCAGCCAAGCTCATACAACAAATCCCGTATGGTTTACCTGGCTAGTCTTAAAAGTGGTCACTGACTCTTTCTACATATATACTTAATATTGTAACTTAGGACTACTTAATTAGTTGATTTTGCATGCAGTTAACATGAATATTAATTTAACTAAAACAGTTCATTTGCTGATATGTTAGTGAGACACAGAATATTAATTTGCTCGAAAAATAATGGGCTTCTTATAAGCATTATCTGGAGACTTTAATAAAACACTTTTATTTTTGCCATAGTACTGTTTATTACATTACTCTTGCATATAGTCATAAATCAGAGCTATTTTCATATTTTCTCCTTTTCCTATCTTTCTATGTAAATGAAGAATTCATATTATTTTTCATAACAGAAATAGTTGCTGGCTTGCCTAATGCCAAAGAACAAAACTACAGAAAAGCAGGTATCAGAGTACAGAATTCCCTGGTTTGTTCTATCACACTTAGTTTTTTCTATAATATTGAATTTGCTTTTCTGAAAATGGGGACATAAATAGGCACTTCTTCTGTTTCCTTTCTTTTTTCAATCTGACCCACCAAGTTGTCATCACAGATGAAGAAACAAAACAAAGGTTCTTGCAAAGAAAGCCTTTGGCAATGTCCCTTGTTGAGTGCCTGGTCCTCATGTCCTGCTAACAGACGTGCACGTGTGCCTCTCAGGGACTGCTGTTTGCCAAAGGATAATTCATCTGAACTCACAACGACAACACAGTGTGTCGTGGAGAAATGGTGTATGGAAAATAACAGTATAGTTAAGCACGTGTATATGGAAGTTGGATCTCTGCCTTGTTGCTCCTGCCCCAATAATAAAAGGCAAGAAGAAAATTTCTATAGAGTGAACAAGTTCCTGATTGCAGGAAACTTGTGCCCAGTGCCTATGGAAGTCAGGCTTTTTATTTAAAAGTCAGTAACAAATTTAGAATTTAACTTTGTCTAAGTATGATTTTTTTTCTTTCATTGTAGTTTCTCTAGTACAGTACCTGATAGTGTAATTTCTGACAAGCTGTAACTGAAGGATTGCAATGACTATCATTGTTTTTCTTTTATTTCTCAACTTGGCTCCCTCAGCTTAGCGTTTTAAATTTTTCCCTTCCTGTTTTTCGTGTGTGAATGCACGCTATGTATCTTTTGTGCATCATATTTTGCTTGAAGGCACATGAGCAGAATGAAAAATTAGTATTTTGCTTCTTTCTTGCATTTTATCCAATTGCTTCAGTCTTTGAAGGTGTTTCCCTTACTGTTATTATACATCTCCTACTAGTAGATGTTTCTAAGCAACCATAATGGTGTATTGAATAAAAGCTGAACTTATTAAAAAGTTCCTGAATATTTATATGCTATTCTGTAACAGCAGTATTGGCTAAATAATGTATGTACATAAGAACTTCTTAAATGTAGAAGAATCAGTCAAGGACTATTGGGTAAATAAGATATTTTGAATTTTTCATGAACTTTTAAACTAAAACAAGGTGAAACATATTGTAATGTTGAGTGTTCAAATGGATCAGTGACTGGAGATTCATTTAAAGTCCAGCTTTCGATATTTAATCCTATCTAGTGCCTTAGAGCACAAGCTACACACATTATCCGTGTTATGGAATTATCCAGAACCAACAGGCAGCATCTGAACAGTCAACATCAGCCTCTGTAGAATATGAGCTAGATAAGCTTTTTGCCCTAGTGCTTTATACTCAGTGGTGTGGGACTGTCTGTGAGATGGTACTGTCAGTACAGAAGTACAGCTGTGGGATAAGAGAAGCAGAGTTGCTTTGTAATTCATACTCTGAAGCGTAGAATGACATTGTTCTGTGTGGGCTGGCTGAACAGGAGAAGGCTTTTCCACCCAGCACCTCTGGCGTACAATTTTGGAGGTATGCTGAGGTGAGTGGTGAGGGCTAGCAGCATTCTTGTGTCTCTTCTGTTTCATGACATTTTTATACCGTGGTGATCTGTTCCTGTTACTAGGAGACTTGATGCTTCCGAGCTGCAGCCTTACTGGCTAAAGACCTAGAGTTCTGCTCTGCCAAGTTGTTGATAGCCACCAGTAGGTAGGTGCTTCACAGACAGCCTGTCTTCCAGGTCTAGAGGACGAATGGTATCTTAAGCACGGACATTATATTATCTGTAGTAACTTTCTGGTGTGGCTCTTTGAACTGGATGTGATGATGAACTGCTCTGTCTGAACTTAATGGGAGGGAGCTGTCATTAGAAATGCAACTTCAGCCATGGCAGTCTCATACATCAACATCAGTTCCCGTAACGAAAAAAAACCTGAAGTAGGTAAAAGCTCTGTAGAAGTTAGGCTGGTGGGAGAGGGTGTGTCTCAGGTGAAAGGCAGATCTTTCTTTTTTTTGGCACTTAAACTGACAAGGATACTTACCTGACTGCATTTTGTGGCTGTTGCTGAACCATTTGGCTTTAGGCATGTGAGCTTTAAAAGTGATGGTTTTTTGAGTTAAATTTTCCTTTATGACATTTGGCTCATTTGGAAACAAAGACTGAGATATCTTGAAAGGAAGCACAAATGGGAAAATGAGATCATTAATTGTTGAAGCTGGTACTGTAACAAATTGACTAGAAATGTGGATTCAGAGAAATTGATGTACTTTATCCTTCCAAAATAAATGAATTCTCCATCTGCTTCAGCTTCTCAACTATAATGAGGACGTTGGGCTGACTCTGCTATTGGTTTCTTTGTCTTCCCGAACTATTTTGGAAAGTTTAAACATTTCTTGCATGATTAAATACACTTTCAATAAATCAATCTCATAATAATTGTTGTTCAGGAGAGTTCATTATTCAGTTTAGTCTTTTAAATTACTGCTCTTCTTTAAAGGATTCTTCTGACGTAATGGCTTCTGCTAAATCCATTTGCCATGCTCTGGCTTGTAATTACTTTAGATTTGAAGAATAAAATGAATGGCTTTATTATTAATCAGTAGCAAATTTGTCTTACTGTTTTTAACCTTAAAGTGGCCTTCGCTCATGAAATGGTTTTAATGGTCTACGTTGCAAAACACTTCATATCTCTCTTTCAACAGAGATTTAGTGAAAGCAATCAGATAGTTCTGTGGTTTTTTTCTTCCACTGCCCCCTGCTCAAACATTTGTCACAGTGACTGTCATCACGGGTGTGTGCTGTTGTGTGCTGTCAGCTACTGACCCTCTGAAAGGCTAGCTTTGCTACCTGCTTTTAGACTCTGAATTTTTCAGTCTGGGGAGCCTTTATTTTTGCCTTATGCTGTAAAAAGTACATTGCACTTAAACATAGCATTAATTTAATGTTGGCAATTACACTGGGCAATGGCCTATATGAACTTTGTCACTGTTCATGGATGATGAAAACTTTAACTATTTCTTTCCTCCTTTCTATTGTTATGAGGTTTCATAGTTCTTTTTGATGATGTTTTTGTAGTCAGATGAATTGCGAGTCTGTGCTGTGACTTTCAGTAGTGGAATGCCATCTTGGACGAAGTTTTCCAGCAGCTGGGACTGGACAGATAACTGTCCTCTGTGAACCTTCTCCATCTGGTATCAGTTCTTTGTCCATACTTTCTTGTAAGGTTGTTCAAACCCATTCTTTATTTTAAACTGCCAGTCAATGCAAACTAATACAAAAGCATTTTCAGCCTTGCTAAATTTCTTAGGATCTAGTGGATGTTACATTAATATCTCATTTTCAGAGACTGTAGAAAATTAAAGTGGGGTAGTTGTAGAGTTACAGACATTCAATAAATCTCAGCTTTTAATATCTGTAGGGATTCATTGTTATAACAGCACCAGGTTGGTTTTGTTTCCCCTGTGAATTGTGATGTTTAACCAGGGCTAAGAATTTTTCAAGTAGTGCAAAGGAATCAGAGAAAATATCCAAAGAGGAATGAATAGTGTCCTTGAAGTCTTAATTCCATGGCTCTCTAGGAGGTCATTGAAAGTATAAGTGTAAAACTAGATGGAATTTATCCAGACACAAGAACTTCATAAAAACCTTCCATTTGTACCTTTTATCCTTAATTCTATTTGCATTACACCTTCTTGCTCTAGTTTCAGGAATTGTGGTTTTTCATTTCATAGCTACATTTTACATACTGGTGTGTTTATGTTTATTTAAATGCTTTTTTCATTGTGAAAATAGTAAGTTTTTACTGATGGCAGTATGGTCACTGTTGTTGCATATGTGTCAAGGTTTTACATAAAGGTTAGCCACTTCTTAGGACAAAAAATACCCCAGGGTTATAACACAGGGAGTACAGTTGTAGTAATAAAGATTATGTTGCTGATAAGTTCCCCTCAAGGCCTCATGATGGTAATACCCCTATATTTTGTCTTTAAAGAAAACTGCTGAGAGGCAATAATTTTTTTTTGTATGTGTCCCATTTTCATTAATGCATGGTAATTGATGGAGTTGCAGTGACTTGTAACAGTAATGAGTTCTAAACATAAGAATGCACTCCTTTCTAATAAGTGAGCACTGCTGGGGTTTAAAAGCGTACTAAATCAGTTGCTTTAGTATGAATTTATTAGTTTTTTTCAGCATTAGCTTTAATAGTAGTTATTTACATAAGCGTACATCCCATTAACCGCCATCAGGGCTGGAAAACATGCTGAACTGTTCATATTTTCATATAATTATTGAACATAATGGTTTCATTTGCATTTCTAAACAGTGATGTTTCTGTCAGGCTTGGAAATAGTGTCTTTACGCAGTCCCTATTTCACATCCACTTATTTGACATCGTTAAATTTTATGCTAATGTGCTTCCCTAGAATATCATCAGTAGGACAGATGCTTGTGCTTTAATATACAAATCAGAGATGCTTTTCCCTCCCTCCTCCCCTGAACTGCAAAAGAAATAAAAAAGCATATCTGCACTTTTTAGATATAGTTTGTTCCGTTCTAAAAAATCTGTAAGAAATGAAACTTAGCTTTCACCCCTACTAGTCACTTCCAAATGTTTTAACAGATACTTTCTGAAGGGTGGGATACTATCCTCTGCATGAAGGAGGAAGAGCCTTCTGAAATTCAAGGTAATGATGTGTTAAAATAAAGATTGTAACCTTGAGATTGCCTCGTGCGAGGCATGGAGTTTCACGTATAGCAAGTTGCCTATCTAGGCGGTTGTCCATGGACTGGCTTTCCTGGCAGCAGACCATTGCTCCTGAGAAGGCTCTGGAAGGGAGCAGCTTCAGCTGCTATACTTTATGCTTGTCAGCAGAAGTGCATTTGGAATCGTACGTTGTCAGGTTTTTAGTATTTAAAATAGATTTTTTTTTTTGTTTTGTGACAGAGGTGTACGAGCCCTCGGTAAATGGGGATGGTGGTTGTTGCATGATTAGTGTTGCTTTGATTCTTTATGTATGTAAGAGCTTTGATACTTACATTGAAGTTACCAGTGGAAGCAGAACATGAAAAACCTAAGAGATAGTGCCAGTAATTGCCGTTTTGAGTGTGGAAATGGCAGAATAAAGATAAATAAATAAATTAATAAAATCAGCACAACCACTACAACCACACTGCTTCTTCTCAATTTAAAAATGGAATTATGATGTAGCATCTTCTTATGAATGAATTTTGTCTTAAGATGACTTGCTTACCATTGTAAGTAGAGTGCCAAAGGTAGAGCTGGTAAGTGCAACCTGCAGTATACTGCTGTGGGCACAGGAAAAAGTAAATACCAAAATTTTTACTGTGTTGCCTACGAGCCAGATGTGTCCCATGTAAATGAGCATGGAAACCCAGTGAATCTCTAGCTTAGTTCTGTGCTTTTACTGACTTCCTGCCTGTGGCATTGGGCAACTCACCTGGCTTCTCTCCTACTTACCTGTTTAAAAATGTGAGGTACTGCTTGCTAGCCTTTGTGTGACATGAAAGGTTAAATGTTTGAACATTGCTTAGTTACAGCGTTTCAAAGACAGTCTCAGTCTTGAGCAATACAAACATTGTGTATCTCTGAGAATCTTAAATGGAACAAAAAATGTGACGGTCAAGCAAAAGACAGATACAAGTGTGTCCTACAGATCTGTCATTTTCATTGGTTTTTGTTAATGCATAAAAATATATGTTAAAAAATGCCCCTATTCTTGGGCATCTCATAGAAGAAGGTTTGAAGGAGGCACCCAAATGGAAAAGGGTACTTGGATTGAAGTAAAAAGGCATATTTTATGCATAAAATGACACGTGAGCAAACTGGAGATATACTCTGATGGGTTCTGGGGCTTATGATGTCTTTAATTATAGATGATTAACAGTTTGTTAGTTGCTTTGCAGACAAGTATAGAGAAAAAATCCCTGCTGGGAAGTGCTTGCAGTCTAAGACCTCACTCTGGTGGTTGTGTGTAGAGCTATATTTTAAGTCATGAGAATTAGTAGTATTAAAACAACAACAGAAAATTTGCTATCATTATCTCAGAGGCCACTGGCTTTTTGAAGCATTTCTATTACAGTTTTGAGCTTGCAGTAGTGCGTGCAACCAATTTATAGGAAGGAATTTGGAATAAGGTGCTTTTAGGTAAACCTTTTACTCAGGACTAAAATACGATGCACCCGAGTGGGGTAGCAATTGTTGAGATGTGCTAATTTCAGCTGCGGAGTAGTGGGAAATTTAAAGAGTACCTCTGACATGTAGGACAGACTGTTGTACTGCAGATACTCTGAGCCAACCTTTTGTCAGCCTCTCATCTGAATCCTGAAAAGAAGGCTCTAGGTAATTGGCAAGTATCCTTATTTTAATAAGTGGCCATAAAAAGGTAAAAGTGTGATCATTTTTAATATCAGAAGATTAACATGTTACCTTTAAATAAAATATGATTAACTGGTACAGAATTAAAAGTAATAGAACTGAAATATTCCAACTATGACTGTAATGTCAGATTATGCATGAAGTGTGACAGTTTAAGTACTGAAGTGATTTAAAAGTGATCCAGCTGAAGGATGTATATCCCAAGTATCAAGAATAAAATGGAGTAAAAAAATCATGGTTATCAAAACTTTCTCAAACGTTCCTGGCTGAAGGAACCAGGAAATCGGAAAGTAGCATTGTTTACAGTGACTGTGTCCTGCCTGGTGGCAGGGCAGCTGTAGTGGGGGAATAAGTCAGCATGCCGTGACTGCATCCTAAACTATGATTTGAAGCCTGCCAGATGATGATTATGTTTAAATTTAATTGCCAGACCAAGACTGTTGCTTCTGGATTCGTCTTCTTCCAGCAAGGTTCAAATATGACTGCTCTAGCAATGCATCTTTTATTTCAGCAGTTTTCAGTCGTCCAAGCTTCTTCTTATCCCTGTATAGTTCAATTTCTGGTGGACTGGCATGTGTTTTGATTAACAAAACCATGTATTTACCATCTGAACAACTTGGTGTTACTGTTTGGAAATCTGAAAATGACATTGTGAAGGTTTGTCATTTGACTTCTGCGTATTTGAAGTCCTTGTTTGACTTTTTTTCTCCCCACCTCACAGTTATGTATACTCATTTTGGAATTTGTCAGTGAAGTGGCACCTTGCTGTCTTCTGAAGTCCTGTAAACAAAGTTTTTGAGTGCCATTTAGTAATCCTCTTGTAGATGTCGTTTTCAGCATGTTTGTGCACATTAAGCTATGAGACCTTGAAATTGTGTATGAAACATCAAGAGGAGAAGCTCCTGTTCCAATATGTAAAAAAACACCAAAGAAGTGGCAAATAAAATGTACTGTGTTACGGTAATTGGCAGGGCTAAAAGTATGCAAAAATGTGAGCCGAGTACTTAACAACCCTCACAGTACATGAACTCTTCCAGTTACATGGCTGAGATGCTTGCGTGAATTTCTTCATATTTCATTGTCTTCAGGGAGAACTTTCTGGTTCCTAGAAATATTTCTAGCCGCATAGATGAAAGATCCTTAGATACTTCTAAAGATGTTACTCATCATCTCTTAACAGTGCAGAATAAGACTCAAGTGAGCACGGTTCTTAACGTCCATCTGTCATTTCAGGTAACTGGACAAGTCCTGTGAGGCCTTACTACTCTGTTTCAATGCAAATAACTGTATTTTACTTGCCAGTCCTCTTTGCTTTAACCTGCCAATAAATCTACTGAATAAATTTGTCCTATGAATAGAGGGAAATTAACAATTAGAAATACATTTATAATTACCTGCAGAGAGAAGTTATGGGAGCAAGTAATATAAACCTACCTTCAGGCCAGAGTTTGATTGTGGGAAGGATCACATGGTAGTGTGAAACTAGATTTTGTTACCCTGAAAGCCTCTTGGTTTCCCCAAAAGGCACCTCGGTACAGTGCCTTGGTTACAGCTGCTGTGATGTCTGGGGATCTGTGCACAGCCCGTGAATCCTGGCTGATTTTAGTGAACTGTTTTGTATTGAACTTGTCTCATGTTGACAAGGTTCACGTTGTATATTACGTTCTTCTTTCTGGAAACAGCTACAGGAGGTCCAAAGGCTTTAACAGCAGTATAATCGTGTTCTGACTGAACAGTGAATGCATCAAAGATTCTGGCTCATCTGCAGGCATCAGATGACCATCAGGAACCTTCTTGCGCTCTCAAGCAATCCTCATGTTTCTGTCCATAAAGCTGTAAATGCCTACCTTGGTTCACTTGTTACTTCTCTGCGCTGTGCCATTTTTTGAAGGATCACTATTTTGAAAGATCCTCCAGTGTTTTTTCAACACCTTATAATTCCAAGCTAGACACAGTCACAGCTAGCTTAAATATGCTTGTTCTTGTGCCAGTGTTTTGCTTAAGTAGATCTTCCTTCTGTTTAATGTTTATGGAGAAAGGATTAGAGCAATAGACATTTCCCATCTCAAAGGGAGAAGAGAGGACAAGGTGAGAGAAGTTTTGTCTTTCACTTGAATGCATGTTATATGAATGATGGGAACTGCTTGACTTCTAGATTAGAACAGGCTAGATATCTTGTGGAAATGGTACAAAGTTGAGAAGAATTGTATGACTGAAAGGTCAGGGAGATTAGCAAAGTCAGAACAATAATGTGTACTAATTGGGATTTGTTTGTTTTTTCTTGCATATGGAAATTGTCTGGATAAAGTTCATCTTTGCGAAGCTACATAGTGAAACTTCTCGTTGGTGTTACAGGAAGTGCCCAAAGGTCAAACTTAAATTCATGTATATGCTACAATTAAAGGCTGGTGCTTTTAAGTAACTGAGATGGCTGAGCAGACAAATTACGGTGTGACTTTAAATGGGCTTCTTGACTTCCACCACAGCAAAGGTGTCTTGTGAATTCTTTTCATTAGGAATACTCTTCCACCTTTCATTATCATCAACCATGGATGATGTGGGACACCACTGCAGGTGTTCTTCTGATAGTTGTCCGAGGACATCAAGCTGTTTTGAATGTTTTAAATTGGGAGACAAAAAGCGCAATGTTGCTGGATCTGCATTGGATCTGCTGTGTAGCTACTGGTGTCTCAGATCTGTTAAGGGTGCTGCTCACCTGCTCACAACAGTCAGGGTTTTCTCCACAGCATTGTGATTTTTTTTTTTCTTTTAAATACCAATGATACAGTAGTCAGAAGTTTGGGATCTTGATCTGCAACAGATTTATATTTCATATAATGTATCTAGGAAGTCACGTATTTACTTTTCATGTTGTGAGTTTTCTTCACTGTGCATAAAGAAATAAAAGTGGCTGAAACCGTTCTGAAAGAAAAGGGAAAATTGGCTAAGCATGAAGTTACTAAATGCTGTCCTTGGGTGTTTAGTTGCGCTCAGTCTTTTTGTACACCTATCCCTCTTGCGGATGATTTGCAGCCCTTTTCTGCATGTCGCTTTCTCTTTGTAGACACTAACATAGATTCTTAGCTCATATTCCATAAAGAACGTGTGAAAGGAAAGTTCTGCAATTTATATCTTATTGAAGGTGTCATTATTTTCTGCTGCTGCTTGAAAATAGATAAAATATAGGTAACTCTTCTGTTGCAGAAGCTTTGCTTTGTAGTTCACAGTTTTGACATAAAAATTATCCTGGGCATGCTGAATCAGTGGTATTTTGTCCCAAGTAAATCTTTCGTCCTCAAAAGCAACCAAAGATATGTTTATGAGCTGTAATAAAGAATGGTTCATTCTCTCCTCCTCTTTTTATAATACTGCATTGCTTAAGCTGTTCTACTTTCTTTTTCTCTCAATGTCAAGAGATTTATTTTGATAGGACTTGTGAAATCTGAGACTTAGGGAAGATCAGTAAATCTGCCAGAAGTTTGTATCTATAAGACTAATGAAGACTATATGAGATTATACGTAATGTTAAACTCTTCTTCACTCTTTGGATATGCTTGCTAGATGATGCAAAACTTCATTCAGTAGGAAGGAGGTTTTCTAGTCAGGAAGACGCTGTGATAGCTATATTCTCTGAATTTTCCTGAAAGATAATTAGTCTAACCAACTTCTAAGAGTGTTGTCTAATGTGGATCTGTATTTCAGTACTAGGTGTTTGTCTGAATCACTATAGAGTGATTCAGTAAAGCAAATATGTAAATCGCTGTGTTTGTGTCATTTACCTGCATTTTGTGTAGTTTAGAGTATTAATGCCTTGCGTGTTAAAGCTGACTGAAGGTTCTCAGTCAGGAGTATGGGCGTAGGAGGTGGCAGGAAATTTCAAGAGACTTTTTCGAAACCACATAATGGCTTTTCTTGTCATTTCTTTTAGTGAAGCCTGCAGAAGGAGTTCTGCACAAGGCTTTCTAGAGTTTCTTTGGGCAAGTGCATGGATGAGGATAAGCAGTTCTCCCCCTTGCAGACTGCAGTTGTGCTGTTATACCCGGTGAAGTGAACTATAGCTGACCTCTTGCAGTTTCTACTCCAGACATTCTGTCAACATCATGCCTCTGGATGTATATCTTTGGGACCTTCTGATATCCCTGCTAAATAATAAAGATAGGCCATGAACCATTTTCTGTCTCTGCAGGTTAAGCTGTGCCAAACTCTTTGGAGAGATGTGTGGAGTCTGATTTTCTCATTCTTCCCCTTCACCCTTGGCACAGTTAGCTTTGCCCGCCTTGATCCCAACCATGTTTGCGATCCAGTGCTATGGACGGACCTGCAGTTGATGTGTTCAGAGAATGCCTTTTGTGTGTGTAATTTAGAGATGTCAGTCACAGCACAAATCATGCGTGCAGCACATGGAATCATTCTTCTCTACTGCAGAGACTCACCTACAAATCGATGTGAATAGACACATTATTTCATCTTTCCTGCTTGTTTCCCATTTTTTGGTCAATCCTGTAGTGTTGAGTATGCCAAGAATTGAGATACTATGGGTTAGTACTAGTGTATTAGCAATAGTTATATTTCCTCTAGAATAAAGTTTGTTATTCCCCTTCGGGGTTTGGGTTCTTGTATCTCAATTTTATCTCAAGCAGATTGAGGCTTCTAGAGTTTGGATTTGTGGATAATGGGCAGTAGTTCATGCTTGCAAAATTTCGTGTCGGAACTACCATCATCAAAACACTTTTTTTTTTTTAAAGAGTCTATGAAGATGAGAGTTTTGTGTTTACAAAGCCAGTTTGACAATAGTACTATCAAGCCTAGTGCCAAGTGAAGTCTGTGATGATAACAGGAGAGTAATTCACTCTTAACATTTTCATATGTTAAGCTGCACTAGATGCACATTAATGAAACAGGTAGATCGAAGGGATGGTGTCACACTGTGCGATGTTTGTTGGGTTATTTTCACTAGCCTGACAGAACTCCAGTATGAAAGGTACTGGACACACTGGAGAGTTTGGACAGACTCTGTAATGAACTTGCAGGCTAGATCATCTGTCAGAACCCTCGTCAGATGGGAACAGACTTGCTGACAGACATGAGACTCCTTGTATAACCATGTGGTGCTTTATCTTTTATTTAAAACTCAGTTGGCTCATTGTTCTGTAAGTTTAATAGAAATGTAGTCTCCGTTGCCACAATCTCAATTTTGCTGTAGTTCTATCATGCGGCATGTTGAATGCTGTATGCTTTGCTCTGTGAAAAGGATGAATTAGGGGTCTTGGAGAAAAAAAATTTGATTGTGATTCATTTACAGAAGGAGTTTCCCACGATTTTTATGGTCTTGAACCAGCAGCGTTTTGGTGAAGTAAGCAAAATATGCAAAATGGCGTCAGAATTTATACTGGTTAGACAGACTTGTTGCAATGCTGGGAAACTTGTTAATTGATCCTAAGGTTGTATTATGCTACAGCTTGAGTAGAAAAGAAAACAACTTCTAATATATTACAGATTGTATTCTTTGACTTCCAAGTACTTCATAGATCAGAAATAGAAAACTGTTCTGTTTGCCTTTTTGCTTTATGTAATGCTACTTCTTGAGCAGCTGGTGAAAACAAAAGCAAGCAACTATTTTTTATTTAAAGCTGATCACAGTTTTAAATTTCTATTTTGCAGGGAGTGTTAATGCTTTGAAATTCAATTTTGTTCCACTAAATACATATTTCAAACAAATTCAAAGATTTTTTGTGATGCTGTGTTTTAGTTTTATGTTCTTCCGTGTCATAGTGAGAGATGCATGTTGTGATCCTGCTACCCTGATGATCTGCTCTGATATAATGGAAGTGATCTATTTTTTTTAAAAAACTGTGTCAGTCTTTCATTGTGACATACGTGGAGTGTCAATGCTGAATGTCAGTCATCCTTTTAGACTTTGAGCTACTGCCATATCATTATGACTTTTTTTTATAACGAGAAAAACATGACAATTTCTAAATGTGATGATACAAAATCTCAGCAAGCAACTGAACACCTGATGAAAAATGAAAACATCCTCTTCTTTGAAAGAGAGACCATTTTCTTAAGTTTCAGTGGGTTATGTGGTTTTTTTCTGTTTATTTAGGTCTTTTTGTTTTGGGTTTTTTGTTGTTTTTTTTTTTTTTCTGGTGGAAAAGTTTTTGACAAAAGGCTGGTGTTATGTTAGAAAAACAGACCTGAAGGAGATCTTTTAGTCATCCTCTTCTCTCCCAGCAGAGGATGGATCACAACCTGCCATTCTCTCCAGTTTCTAGTTCTTTGCCCAGACTGAATCTGAAGTTTAGATATTTATTCCAATTTGGAGGCTGTAAGCCTTTCTCTGGGCTAGGAATTCGAGTTGTTTCTTACTCTGCAAATTAAACTCTGCAGTGTCCACTGCTGATAAGCCTTCTGAGCTCTCACAGGTTTGCTCTGTCCTTGCTTGTGCTTTGTGAAAGATGTTGCGGTTTGGGTACCCATCCCACAGATTTCTGGCAAGTGTTCTCAGAAATGGTGAATTTGGGCAGATTTGAGGGCTGTGAGTATATTGTGGGGAAAGTGTTGAGCAGGCTGTGATCAGGATGAACTGCAATGCCACTAAACCTTTAAATTAGCTGGCATTAATGCAGCCTGACTGAAATAGCATTTAGAGTTAATTCAGCTAGTTTTAACAGTATCTGCAATGCTTTCTGTGTGTGAACGTGTGACATTTTACAAGCACATCGGAAAGACTAAATTGATTCTTAGAAGAATACATTTCTCTGGTCCAGACAAGACCTAATAGATCTTAACTTTCTCTTAATTTTCTCCCTTGATTAAAATCCTGAATGGAGTGAGGAGGCTTCTACTAAATGTCTACTGAAAACAAGCTTAGAGAAAATGGAATGTCAGCCTTAAAAATGTCACTTTAATATGGTTTGACATGATAAGGTCCTAAAAGTCTCCTAACGATATGTGTGCAAGTATGGAGAATGTATGCTTGCTGTGTTTGGAATCAGTGGGTGCAGGAATGTATAGTCACAAAATATTGATGACGCTATGCTGGGGAGAGTGCTTGGAATAAGAAGCACTGGCAAAGTGGGAGAATGACTGGCAAACCCGAGATGCAGAGGTAGATGAAAGACAGCCAAATATTCAATATGGAATGTTAAAGAAAAGTATCAGACTGCTGGGACAAAGAAGTATACCCCCTGTTAAAGGCGAAAAAACTGATTTCTCGTAGACAAATGGCTTATTAATATTTAGATCTCATAAGGGAAATAGTGCAATTCTTAAAGATATTTATGCTTTTAGGTGTGAAATGGAAACAATTTCCTTTGTGCATCTGTATGTGCACAAGCACTTGTTCTAATCTTTTTTTCATAGTGCTGACTATATCTTTAATACAGAAAATACTCTAGTTTTGGTGAGTTGATTTTTGTCTATCCATAAAATTCTGCTGACTTCTCTTTTGTGTCTAAATACTTGACTGATTATTGAATTCAATGGATTTATGAGTACATCAGAAGTCTTATTTAACAATTAGTGTCTGGAAAATTAAAGAAAGGCACATGACATACATGTGCCGCATATTTAAATTACACTTTAAAATAGCCATCTGTTCAACACTTCGTTTTTAGGGTGTTCCTCGTTTTGCAGAGAAGAGTACCCTTTAATAAGGAGGGTTTACTTATTAGCCGTGGTATTAATTTTATTTTTATGTGTGTGTATATATAGATGTGTATGTATATATAAAACAAGCTACCTGAATTTTCAGAACTAACCATTTAACATAAGCTCCTGAGGGTGACATTTTGCAGCTACTAAGCAAGTTAGAGTCTGGACAAAGACAATAGAGCTTCATATTGACCTACGGACAGTAGCCACTCATAAAACTTAAAATTTTTATTTGTGATCATTTTTCTGCTTTTATATAATTTGAAATTGGGTAACAATTCTTTGGAATAACCTATGACCTCTTATGTGTTTTAATAATACAGGTTTTTTCAATATTGCCTTACAGTTTTTGAGTTTTTTTTTTTTTTTCTTCAGAGCAAACACATTATGGTTATACTTTGCTTATCTGAAACAGTTATCTGAAACAAGATTATGGCAACCACTTACTCCGTGTTTAATGTTCGTGGGCAAATTCCGCAGATGATCCAAATGTGTTTAATATCCCCTTCCAGTGTTTGGACAGTGAACTGATGTTATTAGAAACTATGAATCAAAGTTAAATTGAGAATATAAATCATGTTTAAAGCACAGAACAAAATCATGTTGATGGGAAAGTTCACGTTAGTAAAGGAAACCATAGGAAACCATAGGATAAAATAATGGTTGGAGAAGGTGCAGGCTGGTTAAATCTTTCATGATAGATGTGAGGCTTGCGGAGATGATGCCAACCATATGCTTCCCCACAGTTAAAGGTACACTTTTTGTATTTTGTGAAGCTTGGGCGTGGCAACACCACGTTCTGACTGCAGCTGTCGGCAGCTTGGCAGTTAGCCGAACCAGTGTGTAGGGTCCTCTGCTCTTGCCTCAGACCTGAAAGAGAAGTAGAGATACTGAGAATGATCAAAATATTCCTACCAGCAAGTGAAATCTCTAGGTGCAGTCTAGTGTTGCGGCTTCTTCTGCTAGAGTATGATCTCCTTGGGTGCTGTCTTTCCTACCAGAACACACTTGAGAGTGTGGTATGGATAGATTGTAGAGGTTTGTAGGAGAAGCAGTCACTTTTATTTGTAAGATTGAGGCAAAAAGGGTTTAATGACATTTATGCTACTAAGACTTTTGTGAATTTGGTCAGTGGAGCTGAGGTTAGAAAAACACAAATAATTCTTCTTCAAAGCTTAGAAATTCCCATGTTTGCTTTCCTTCCAAGGTAGAGTAGATGTTGTGGAAGTGTTTCTGAATGAGCTCCGAGTCTGCTTTTCCTGAAACATGCTTTTTGTGTTCTCTGCAGCTGTTTTCTGTTGGCTACTAAGAAAACTTTTGTTTTCTGTTGGCTACTAATAAGCCATGTCCAAGTTACTGCTCATACTAGACTCTGAGTCTTTTATTTTTAGTGTCCTACTGTCTTGTTTGAGATGGTGTTTTGGTAAGAGTTGGGTTGAGCCTACCTAGACTTGCAAATAGGCACATATTTGAATACACACAGATATTCAAATACTTAGCTAGCAGTCCCAGAGCAGCAGGATGTGTGTATCTTTACATCGTCTTGGATATATCTTTCTCTGCATCACGTTACAGATGGCCAAGTAGGTGCATGTTGGTGTAATGAGGATTTTTCTGAACAGCACAGGCCAGCTTCAAACTTACCAGTTTGTTGTATCTGACTGCCACTAAACAGTGTGGGAAATGTTTAATGCAAAAGAATGAGTCTGCCTGGTAAAATATTAAATCCAAGGAGTGCAAGGAACAACAATGAGAAATTTAAGATAAGGATGCTAAGTGTGATTCAAAGCCATGCATTTCTTAAAACAATGAAACTTCCCTCACACAATCTATGCATTACTGGATTTTGTGATTTCCAGTTGAACTCTCGATGCACGTGTGCTGACCTCTATGCAGACTCTTTTCAGTAATCAGTATTGTTATCACTGCGTTAATTTCAAAATCTTAACTCTCTGCACACTCTGAGCGGCTGGATGGTAAACAAGCCTGGTTACCTATCTTTACCTTAGACTTTATGTGCAAACTTTAATACCTTATTCATATAAGGTCTGACCTTTTCTACAGTTGCAAACAAGCCTCCAAATAAACCGTGAATTATTAAACTACTCTTTATGTGAATGTAATGCAGCTCTCATACTGTTTTATATTTGTCTAGCTTCCATTCCTCTCTTACAGAAACGCATCCGAATGGCAAATCTATCCTTCATAAGGAAAGTAGCTTTATCTTTTCCTGATAAGCTTTAGGCTCTGAATTTTTTGGCTTTTGTTTGAACAGAACTTAGATCCTGTGATAAACATTATGGGCACAGAAGAAACTTCCATTTACTTGTTAATAGGCATATAAGGATCTGTTTCAAGTCATATTACAGGACTATTGCTGTAATAAAAATTGGGGATTGTCTTCTAACATAGTAACATCAATCTTGTGACAGAAACTCATGTTCTAGTAACTGTGCTGTTTCTGTTTAATTGTGTGCATGTGTGGACCAAATACTGCCAGGCTGCAGCAGTGTGTGTATTTTTATTTGAATTGTATTAGCAATTCATGACAGTAAGGTGAAACCAACATTCAGGGGCTGAGGATGTTATGCCAGACATAACTGTGGCTTTGTTTAAAGACATCCATTCTCTGGGCTGGTAATCAGCCTCATGAATTCCCAAGCTTAAATTGCTGGGGATCACAAATGGGAGTTTGGGTTTTGCAGAGGGA
>NW_010418720.1:19439-22776 GCF_000710305.1 Buceros rhinoceros silvestris
GGGAAAGAGAGGAACTGTAGAAAGCAGTAAGTGGGAGTGAATAAGTGAGGTTTGGCACACACACTCTTTTTTTTAAAAGCTAAACTTCCTGGAGTTTTTTCAAAAAAACTTTGGTTGCTGGTGAAAGAAAAGCCACATTTCAACTTGTCGTTTCAAGTTTGCCCTTAAGTGCCAGTTTGAAGTGTATTTGCAACTGTTTCCGTTGCGTAGCGCAAAGGTTTGTCTTGTGTCATTTCCAATGGCTTTCGAAAGATTTCTGTGCTCTCTGAAAATGTGCTGCATTCATTTATGACTATGGCATATGAACAGGAGTGGAGATGGCCTTGATTTATACTGCTTCATTGCATGCATCTCCTCGCGTAAGACGAGGTTCCCGATTTAAGAATTCAGACAATCTCCTGATCTAGGGCATATATAAGCGTACAGGGCGACAGAAAAATTGTAATCAGTGTTTCCCAGGTTGCCATAGGTGTTGCTCAGTTCCTTTTAAGGGAACAGTTGAGAATTTGGACAGGTTACATGAAGTATGGAGATCTTAGCTACAGCTAGTTGGCAGATATGAGGTTGAGTAGTAGTTGGCCAGTTACCTTAATATGCAGTAGTATGAACGAAAATGCCCCAGATGGCAGGGGAGTTAGTTAATGGAACCACGCAGGGAATTTTAGACCCGTTTACCGTGGAATTTTTTTGTTTGCGGTGTTAAGGCATTTATTTTATATTTCTGACGTTCTCTTTTGCAGTTATGCAGGAATTTATTTTACTATTTTTGGTAAACTGTATGTTGTAAAATATATAGAATATGCAGCATGATTAGACTACTGTTTGTACTGAAATTGGAATTTTTTCAAGCCTTACTGCTTGATACTTTCTTACTGTGAACCTTAACAGTGAATTAATTTTTTTGCTTTTAGTTTGCCTTAGGTTTTGATGTATTTCAGTGAAGTTGACAACCCTTACATTATTGCCATGAGAGCCACAGAAAAAGTATTCAGTGTCTTGAAAGAGACCACTTTAGTGTATCTCACTGAAATGCTTGAGAATATACAAGAATTTATATTCTAAAACTATAATTCTAGCTTGTCATTATTGCTTGTCTAGGCAATAATTCTAGGCTTGTCATCATAGAAAGGCACCTTCACACATCTTTAATTTCTGTAACTAGTTTTAATAATTTCCCTGGGACCATCCTGAGAATAGACCTTTTCTCAGTTATATCCTGGTTATTCAGGTCAAATTGATTTATTTTTTGCTATCACTTTTTTTGCGATCTAGATAAGCATACATAAACATGAAATTGTGGATATTAAACTGTACCTAGCATTTTATGTTCTTTCCCATGCAACTTCCTCCTTTTTCGGAGGATGAACCATAAAAACAACCTGATGCGTAACTCTGCTTTCTGGACATAGTCAGCACTATGCAATTTAGCTTGTGAGTATAGAGACTTTGGTTATTCTAAGAACTATTCAGCGGGTCATAAGGTTGTATAGAGGTCTGTGTGAACTGGAAAATTATTGTGTGTGTTGTTAAATGCTAAGTTATACTTAATTTTTTTAAGGAAGAGGGGTAGTCTTGTTGAGGAGATGGGGAATCTCAGAGTTTTGTTTGTAGTTTGCTATCAACGACAGAAGTATGAAATTTCGATTTGTATACATGGTGTTTATTTCCTTCGGGGATTATAAAATTATAACGGTGATGTGTATGTGTGTCTCTATAAATGTTTCATGCTTTATGAGAACATACAGGATTACTGAATTAAAATAATGCAGTTGAATCTTCACTGAATGGTCAGCTTCTTTTGAAATATAATTAGGAGATGTGGCAACTTCCATTTAGTGTGTGCAAACAGAAAATGTGTGTATGGAGCCAATTCTGTACTAAACTTTGTATGCTGTCTTTACTCAACCTTTTGACTGTATTTGAATGATCTCCTTCTAATTTCTACTTTCTCGTAACTAATTTACATAATGCTGCTGCTCACTTAAAATCAGCTCATTCTAAGGACTGATATAATGTGTTGTACTAATCTATGTCCTTTTGTTCAAGGAGATCAGAGTGGTTTGCAAATGCTCATAATTCTGCCCTCTTCCTGTAAGTTAAAATGCATTGCTGCCATCTCATCTTCATAAAAATGAAGAAAATGAAGTAGAAGTTTCAGAATTTGTACAACATATTAAAGCAAGGCTGTAGCAGCACTGTGTTTAAAACTTGGGTATCTTTATTCCAGCACTTAGGTTTTTCTTTGTCTTTTGTCTACTTTCTGAGCTTGCACAATAAGGACTCTGGGTGAAAACTGCCTTCCTGAAGACAAAAGGCCAGGGCTTCATTTAAAATCACTGGATGGTGAATTTTATTGCCAATTAGGGCAACCTGCAGTAGTCTGTAAGAAATACCCTTTTGCTCGCAGAAGGAGTGAACTTTAGATTCCCCCTTCTGTATTTTTTCAAATTCCCGAGTTCTAAAGATGCTGTGGTTGTATTAAACCTGCTTGTGTCGAACTGTATCTCTCTGCAAGTTGAACAACCTCTCTGAAAATGGTTTTTGCAAGTTACTGCTACCTTTGTCTTCCTGTATTTTCATTTCAGACTCAACCTTAATCTCATTGTGGAACATTTAGGCATTTTCTCTTCGTCTGCATATGGACATTAATTCCTTAGACAGCTTTAGGGTTTCTGCAAAATCAAATGGTGAAAACTGAGGCAGTGTCTTTTGCCATTTCCATGTTAAGTATCTGTTTGAATGTGTGGATGCTGATATTTTATCTTGTTCTTAGAACAACTCTATATTGCAGACTTGATTTGTTATCTAGCTGACATACAGTGAGTGCAATATGGTATCTGTCACCTTTGGCAACATGGCCTTTCTGAATACGTGTAGCAATTTACATCAGAGAAAATGTCTTAATACCTATGTGTTGAAACTTTCTTTTCCCAAGAGGAAAGTCATTCTAAAGTACAGAGAAAGCTGAGGAATATCTTGTCTGGTTTCTGTCTAGTAATCCTTGGTAACTTTCCTTAAATGAAGTTACTTCAGTGTGTCCAAGGACATGTCTGCAGGTTTCAGTCTTCTTTTTACTTTAATCATTATGTTTTCACTCCCTATGTTGTGAGGAGGGGTTTTGTTGATGGTTTACAGTTGTATTATGAAACTGCATACAAGCTGTGTGTCCCGGGTTCAACATGGTGGAACCGGATGCTCTTATGTTGTCTGGCTTTCTTCTTCCCAGAGAGCTGTGGTTTTTCCAAGCTTCTGGGAAGGAGAACATGCCTCCGTGAATGAAGTCATAAAAGGGGGCGTGTTCAGAGGTTCGACGCCATTTTGCCAGCTTGCTTTCCCC
>NW_010418721.1:0-3235 GCF_000710305.1 Buceros rhinoceros silvestris
CCTCCCCCCCCTCCCCTCCCCGGAAAGGTCTGTTTCCCCCATGTCATCCTCTTCTCCTATGTTTGTCATACATACAGTTATGATTCATACAGCAAAATGCTGTTTGGATGCAGCTCATCCCTAGTCCCTGCTAATAATCTAGTTTCAAGCATTCATATATGTGTAGGACTCACACTGTCTCTGAACACGGGGGTAAATTCTCCCACTGGTTTGCAATGTATCTAGTAGGTTCGAAGTGGAGGTCTGAGTGCCTGAAGTCGAGATGAACTATATCAATACATAGGAAGCTGTGTGTGTTGCAATGTGTCTTTATGATGGAGTTGTGTACATGTGTTTTTGCTGGTGTAGCAATTACATTTCTAGCTATCATGCATTAATGCATCCAAAACCATGCGTAACTTGCTTATATATATCTCCAGAAAAGCCTGTCTGCTTACTCAAAGTCACAGAAACATCCAATCACCTTCTGCAAACATCCTCTTCCAACAGAAATAATTTTCAGTGATAGTTGAAATTAAATTAAATAATCATGTTTCATGAGTTCATAGTGTATTAGAGTGCTTTTTTCACTTCTGCTGATATTCTTTCTGTAAATTTTGCTTGCATTGAAGTGAATGGAAATATCATCAACTAAACATGGGGTGACTTTCACACAACAGACAGGTCAAAGAAATGCAAAAACTTTCTTACAAAAACAATATTTCTTTAGGTGAGCAAGCACACACATACAAGAACATTTACACTTACGCTCACTCCTGCAAGAGCATTTCTCCGGAAAGCGTGCTAAGAGTGCACTAGATGTAGGCCAGTACTTTCACTGGCAGTGAAAGTATCTGTCATTATTATGCACATTTGTGTTCCCTACTTGTTCAATAATATACTTAAACATGCAAACAGACAATGTTTGTAACATTTTTATGTCATGATCTGCATAGAAACAATGGGGAAAATAAGAACGTAAAGTAAGGCACCTGGCTAGGGAAAAAATCATGGTAGGGAACAAACACCATTGGCCAAACGGTTTATTCACTGCACAACATCACCGTGCTGTCTAAGAAATTAGATCGTTTCTCACTCCACTTTCCTGTCTTTTAAGGCTCTGAAGAAACTTTGTGTAAATGGCAATTCTGAAATCTCAGGGACTGCCAAATACTTATTTGCTGGTACTTGCCCTTGCCGATGGTTGTCCCATCACCTATGTAACTGAAAAGCCCTATTGTAGAAAATGTGGCAGATGGCTACATTTCAAGTTCCTCCATCTGCAAAGTTCCCACAAAGGCTATTATTAGGCCACCCACTCATCCTTAGAAGTGGTAAGTAATTTAGTTAAACAGAAGTGCACTGTATTCAAGAATTTACAGTCTTGGAAAAAAGAAACAGATCAGATCAATTAAGAAATGGTAGCTGCCTCTTCCCAGTTTATTTCAGAGGTCTTTTTTTTATCATCCATTTCTGGAGTTTTTCATCTTCTTTTTGATTGTTACCAGTTTCACACTCCGCTATACCTGTTTATCATACTGAAAAAGTGAATAACAAACTCAGTAGAGGTAAAATCTTAAGGAAAAAAGATGAGAAGGGGCCTGGGCAACAGGACAGAGACCTGATCTTGTGGCTGTGAGCACTGAGATGCAGTGAATCTGGATTCAACTGCCAGATCTGTCACAGTGTCTTCAAGTGACATTGGAGGGCATTGCTGAAGCCTTGAATAGAGATCACAAATACAGCAATGTTAGCCCAATAAAGATCTTAATCTCATTGTGCCTCTAGACCCAACAGCCAAAACAAAAACACTCTGAACCTGGCTGGAAAGAAATTTTCAGCAGAACACCTGCTGGTTAACGCTGCTTCGACACAAGTCAAGCAGTTCATTGATGCATGTCAATTTCTAACAGAAAATTTTGAAATATTCAAAGAACAACACACATATTTTTCATTTCCAATCTTTCTCTTCCCTCCTCTCATTCTTCTATGTTTTGACTACCCTGTTTTGTTTTGAAATGCTATAATATGAGGTAAAGCAAGCATTTCAGTTTTGACAGAAGAAAGTATTTTGATGATAAAAAACAAAGAACCTTTAAATTTGAAAGTAATCCCTTTCATACAACTACAACAACAAGAAAAAAACATATCAGAATTCGTCATGTGGTAGAAATTCTATTTCCTGTCATGCTGTCAGATACTGCTTTTCTTGCCAATCTTTTCCATCCATTTTAGATGATCCTGGGGCAGGAATTCCCTTCTACTCTCCACTTTCACATTCTCTTTTAATCTTCTAATTACCTTTCCTCCTTTGTAGTAATACTTAACTTGTTGGAGAAAAAGGCCACAGTAAAACCAGGATTCGGGCAACTAACTGGCATGTAATACCATTTGCTTTTTTCAGGACATTTTTCTGGGTGTTCAGTGCCCATAGCAGTCAGTTCTTCTGCATTCAACTACCACCACACGGAGTAGTAGTCTATCAGTGAGACTTTCTGAAGCATCTTCTCTTTATTGCTGTCCAGTATGACCACTGTGGTCATCTCCTTAACCTGTTAGGCGCCTATTTCTGCCAGTTTCTGCTTTCTTTGCAGAAAGGAGAGCAGCCAAGTCATAAGCAAAGTCCCAAGAAAAGGGTAGCTGAAGCTTGCTTCCCTACTTAAGGCATGCCCATGAGTTTGCTAAGGGATTAGGCAGGAAACATGGTGTGATTGCACAGAACTGTTCATCATCATGACTTGGCTTCGAGAACGAAGGTCTGGGAAGGGCTTTTCCCACACTCACTGCAAGCGATGAGTGCACCCTTCGGGCCTGCGCGGTGGGTTTTTTAGGTGAGGCGCAGAGTGCGCGGAACTGGCTCCACCCTTTACACCTGAGGTTCATCTGCCAGGGCCTAGCGAGCTTGGACAGTGACAGCGAAGTCCTCAGGTCATAGGTTTGGTTAGAGTGTCCTTCTCTTAGATGGAGCCTTACAAGGCTAAATGAGCTCCATCTGCCCGGGTTTGGAGTCAGAGTTGTCCTTCTCCTAGGATGGTGCCCCAAGGCTAGTGAGCCCATCCTGCCTATGGACACACTTTGTCTGACCCTTCAGTTGAGACCTGTCTGGCTTGGGAGACCCCACCGGAGGCACATGCCACCACCAGCACAGCTCTCAACCTCACAAGGGCACGCAAGCTCTTTCCCCACGGCAAGGGGGTGCCCGTGAAAGGGTCGCTGCTCTACCTCCGGACATCACAGTCCCGGGCACGGGGCAGCC
>NW_010418721.1:3253-8117 GCF_000710305.1 Buceros rhinoceros silvestris
GGGCCCGGGGCAGCCGGGGCCTGCCAAGAACGGGAGTCCTGGAGGGGGACAGAACTGTTCAGGAGAAGGGGTATCATGCAGTTTCTAGAACACAAAAACCTTGTGTGAGACTGGTGAAGAAAAGAAGCAACAGGCAGGATGAGCCAGAATACACTTCTTTGTGGACTAGTTCTCTACCACCATGCCAACGACTTCAAATATTTGCTCTTCAGACCACTTCACATGAGACTTGCACACTGAAATTGAACTCAGGCTGATCAGGAGAAAACATTTTTTAAGTCTACACAAAGAATTGTTCTGATATCTGGAAATGCCAGTGACAGCAACGATGTCAGACGGAGCCCTAAAGAAAATGCTGCTCCATTTGAGTTATGAATCACTCCACTTTATCCCAGGTGAGCACCAAGAGCATCATGGTAAGCCGAAGCATGGGTTGTCAGCGCCAGCCACTCCCTATGAGCACATCTGAGGGGCGAGATGGCAGGCTGCTGTGGTACTCAGAGTGGCTTGAGTATTCTTGAGTACTTTTGCAATGTCCTTCATTCCACTGGGCAGGCTTTTAATAGGGAGCAGTGAAAGTTTATGCCTCCTCTCCACACACAGAGGATTGCAAACAGTAGGCAACATCAATAACACTAAGGTTATCCAGGTAAATAACTAATCTATTTCTCCTGATGTGACTTGAAAATCAGCAGCTAAAAAGCATGAAGCAGGCAGGTATTTTATGTCTTTAGCCCTACTTCCAAACCACGATGTTTGTTCTGTGTGGAGGCCCAGAGCAGGAAGACAAGCTGGCAGCTCCTTGTCCTGACAGCCAAATACAACTGCATGTTCTTTCTGGCCATGTACAACAAGTCAAATGAAGAGAAGATGCGTTTCTTCTGTAACTAACTCATTATTTTTTTGCATCAGCATGTGCATCATAGTATTTATTCTTTGAGAATAACTCATACTAGGGATTTCCAATGGGTGAAACATTGTTCCTGGACACAGGTAACTGTCAGTGCAAACAGCAAGGAAACGAGCTTTAATACATTTTTTGTCCTAGTTTCTGTGGCCTCAACAATAAATATGTGATGACAATCAACTTTTAAATCACAGATCCAAGGCAAGCACAATTTGGAGGCAGGAATTTACCTACCAGGCAGATGGGAGAGCTAGCACATGTACCTGCTCAGGAAGATCACAGCCCACAGAGGAAAGATGACTTCCACCTTGTCACCTCTTCAGTGGGATCTAGCACGTCTCAACACACTGATCTAACCAGAAGTAAGCCAGAATCAGAAGATGTATGACTGTGGTTAGTGTGATGTTGTGTCTCTATCAATACAAACTCTGCAGGTGCAGGCTGGTTCATATCGTGGTCCTGGCTGGTTCGTGTCCCTGTCCTGAGGACAAGCAGAGCAAAACTATCTGCCTGCAAAAGACCTTATCGATACACCCTTAGGTAACAAGACTGAGACTCCTTTAGATCTTTCTGGGTGCGGTAATGGATGATAAACTCCTCTATCACAGTGCTGAAACTCTCTTGAGACTAGGCTAGCGGGGAGGGACACAGCTACCCTGTGCTGACTAGTATCACATACCTCTTTCCCACAAACTCCTAAGAAAGACTTACGGATCATTAGCCACTCAGTCAGGTACTCACACTTTTTGCCCTAAGCATCACATTTCTAACCTATCAGAACAAAAGATGGTGTGCTAAAGACTGGCAGGTGACCTGCTGACACAGCCTAAATTTTCTTTTCTGTGAATGAAGAAGCACGCAGCACAGTGAATGGTCAGGTAGCCCATGCCCTGCAAGAGCCTGCATAGCATTTCCCACCGCAGTGTTGGTATCTGGCACTGGCTTTGACAAAATAAATTGCCTTGCACTTCACGCTGAAAAGGCGTAACTACAGGCAGCTTCACGGACTGGGTTAACAACAGCGGGATGTTTTCCATCAAGGTTTTTTTGAACAGACTCCTCAGACTGTCTCTAGAGCCAGGGTGCTGGCGCTAGCTGGTGTGCTGCAAGCGTTCTCAACATGATGCCAGTCTCCAGTGGATTCAGCATATGCTTGTCTGAGCTAACCTTTTGCAACGTTCACAACAGGATGCATTTCCTGAGGTGTGTCTTGCTTGGTATGTCTACTCTTCTGTGGCCACAACCCCCACTGATCCTGCTCCACCTCACTGGCCCTTGCCCGTTAGCACCATCACCTATATCAAGGCAGTTGTGGTCCTGCACCCCAGTTACTGCTTGATGGAATGTATATGGGTGTTGAGTTTGTAAAAGCTGCTGTATATCTGAACGTGCTGAGAGAAGGCCACCCCCCCACTGAGTTGTGTCTACTAGAGGTGGAGACCAGGCTTTCCCGAAGAAGTGGGATCTATGATTCAGAATCCCGTTGAGCTGGGTTTGTGTCTGGCAGGGGTTTTGGGGAGGTGGCTGGTGGCATGGCTCCTGTAAAATGTTTTGAAAGGCTCTCCTAGCTCCAAGACTGACCTGTCTCTGGCCAAGGCCAAGCCAGTCAGTGTCTCTGAGATACTGTGTTTAAGAGGAGAAACCTTTTGGGAGGTTCCTTTGTTTTGAGAGCTCTTTTGTTTAGGAAAGGAGTGGAACTTTGGAAGTATAACCAAGCAGATGACCAGGTTAGTGAGGAAGGAGTGGGGAAGGAACACTGGAGCAGCCATTCCCTTTTGGCCAGTGGTGGGATGACAAGCTGAGCTCTTGCAGTCCATAAATCTCAACGTGAAGCAGAATCTTGTCTTCAGACTGTGGACATTCCTGCACTGCAGCAGGGGATTACTCCTGAAGAAAGCTCTGACTCTGAGGGACACCTGTGCTGAAGTGGTTCGTTGCTGGGAGAATTACGGCCCACAGAAGTGACTCATGCTGTTGGGAGAAGTTTGTGGAGCACTGTCTCCTGTGGGAGGGACACTACTTTGCAGCAGGGGAAGACCGAGTTTTCCACCCGAGGAGAAGGGTATAGCAGAAACACAGAACAGGGTGGGACTGACTGCAACCCCCATTACTTGTATCCCTGCACCGCTGAGGGGCAAGAGGTAACAAAACTGGGCCCAAGAAGAAGGTAGGTTTGAGGGGAAGGTGTATTTAAGGTCCACTTGTATTTATCACTGTCCTATTCTGATATAATTGGTGAATTGAGCGTGGTTTTGTTTAAATTAAATTGATTTTGTTTCCCCAAATTAACTCTGGTTTTTGCCTATGACCATAATTCGTCAGTATGCCCTACCCATCCCTTGCCTTGACCTGTAGCTTTGCTTTTTGGTTTATTTTCTCCTCCCCATCTCACCAGAGGGGATACAAGTGAGTGAGTGTCTCTGTGGTGCTTTGTTACCAGCTGGGTGGGCTCAAACCGTGACACATGTCCTTCCTGGAAATGGAAAATCTTGTCACAGTTTGAAAGCAAGCTTAGAGTCTCTGCCCAGGAGCCTCTACCTGAAGCAGCTGAAGTGGAGCAGCTTCTCATGATGCTGAACTAAATGGACTTCTTTTAGCTTCCTCTCACCCCACTGATACCATCACCACCTTCTTCCACTGAAGTGAGCAGCTCTGCCCCAGGTTCTGCTTCTCTGGTCTATGCAGCTGCCTAGGTTAAGAAACA
The DNA here is from genome assembly GCF_000710305.1 of Buceros rhinoceros silvestris. Classification (NCBI taxonomy): domain Eukaryota; kingdom Metazoa; phylum Chordata; class Aves; order Bucerotiformes; family Bucerotidae; genus Buceros; species Buceros rhinoceros. The sequence continues at coordinate 6,865 of NW_010418721.1, forward strand.
TTGTTTTGCTTGATTCTCCACAATCTTTCTTGCACAACTTCCACTACAGCTTTTGACTCTTACAGCTTTCACAGGAAAGGATTCTCACCTTTCCCTCATTATGATGTTTCCCTCATGACACTGCTGAAAAACCTGTCTTGCTGCTGAGACCTGTCCTGCATCTCTCACCCTGCCAATTTAGGAAAAGTGAGGTTGTGCTCACATTTCACCTGACTGTTGACTGTTCACAGACCATGGAGTACAGAGCAGCAGAGGCAGTGTGGGTGAAGAGAGGAAGGGAGCAGGGACAGAGGAACTGTCTCTCAAAATGGCCAGGGAATAAGCACTGCTCTTGCTATTTGGAGAGGCACTTAGCTGAAACATAATGCTACCTATATGTGCTCCTCCCAAAATGCCAGCTGCTCAATTCCAGAGAACAGTGACACTCACAGGAAGATCTTGCCTAAACATTTGACTTCCAGCAACTACAGGGAACTGACAGTTCATCCAATGAATGAAGACTCCAAGAAGCAGCGATGGAGAAGAAACCTCAAGGCTCAGAGTAACCCTACTGAAATGAGAAGAAAGGGGATAGTGAGAGAAGGCAAGGGAAGCATAGATCCATTTTTTTTATTATTATTTTTTAAGCAGAGTATGAGATTTCAGCTCCAGTCCTGCTTCTCAGGCAGCATGGACACAGATGGCTTAAGTCATAAAACAAATAAAATTGCATGTACCCTCCAACTCAGATAATACAGATTTTGTAGATGAAATACTGCATGATCTGGCCACAGCCAGATGGGACAGCCAGGAATTGTACCCAGATTGCCTCGTGCAGTGCTTTAATCACAATATATCCTTCCACTCTGGTTTGAACTACTTTTCTCTTCTTTTCTGCACAATGACAAAGCTGGAGATCTATAGCACTGCACACATTATGCAGTGGCTTTAATAACAAAGCTTTAATAACAAAGCTGATACACAGACATGACTAACTGAGATGTTTCCAACCAATGATAAGTAAAAACAAAAGCAAAAATACAATCAGACACTGCATATTTCAGTTGAACTCTTTGGACTGCCCTAGCTTGACTTGAAGTCAGCAGGGCAAAGCCCTGCTTACAGGTGATATGCAGAGCTATTCTTGGCTTCTCCTTCTTGGGTTTTAATTTAAATACCTGCAGTTATTTACCTATGGCATGTATCAATTTTCTTTTCTTTTCTTGAACAATGACTAATTGCCTCATGTGAAGGTAAATATTTGATATATGTAG
>NW_010418721.1:8212-10922 GCF_000710305.1 Buceros rhinoceros silvestris
TTTTTCCTCCCAGACAGATAACAAGCAGCAGCATAAAAAGCCTGGTGCTCGTATGCGGGGTTTCACATGTTTTACCTTCTGAAGTTTACTATTCTAAGCTCTGCGAGGTACAAGATCTTGATAAACTTGGTCTTCAAACATTGCCTGAAGAAAACAGATCTATTATCACACTGGTCATGTCTGAAAAATTCTGACTGGTAATCTCGCAGTCTAACATCCTATTGCATGATCTGTGCCTTTTGGAGATTTTTGCTTATGCACAAATATTAGGGTGTGTCTCAAAGCAGGTCATGGTGGATGGAAGCTGCTTTCAGTGATTATGTGAGGGTTTTTCTGGTTGACACTCACCAGGTGACTTTCCCTCTTCAGGTCAGTTGTTTGCTCTCAGATAGCCATCTCCAAGGACAAGTCTGCCATTGAGAGGGCTCCACAGCCTTACCTTTTGTGGTGGTACAGTCACCCTGTCACTTGAAGCCCACTTGAGACATAAAGCTAAAATTTCTTTCTCTCCACCACCCCCTCCTGCTCCCTAGGACACAGACCAGCCCAGGGTAAGTCAGGCACAGATTGCGAAAGACAGCAAAACAGAACATCAAGAGGAGTCTTTGGTGTTCTGATACTGCTTTCCCAGCCTTGTACTGCACTCCCTATCACTTGGGAGATAGTCGCCACCCGATAGCCTGGTACGTCTGTACTTGGGTCATGATAAAGTGTACTTGAGTCAAGGCCAGCAGTGGGGTGACACCAAATACCAGAAATCAGCAATTCCTGGGCCTGTGCAACTGACAGAAAATACCAGAATATTTTGCCGTACAAGGTGGCCTGGAGTGGGAATATATCTGATGAAAATCCATCATCTCAGACCCTATAAATAGTGATGCTAAAGCGAGACCCTTTGAGCTCTCCTGGATTTCAGCGGGTGGGGTCCAGCATCCCCTCTGAATCAGGACGTCTCTCAGGTCCAATCTCCACAAAAGGTCAGGACTAAGTCAGGCTTCTCGAGACTCAATTATCCTCCGTTGAGATCATCGGAGCATTGTGGGTATTTGCTGTAAATTCAGGAAGGGAATTTTAACCATAGGCTGGCCTCTCTTGTTCACCTCGTTCACACGAGTGTGGATGGGTATATGTGTGTCTGTGTGTGTGTTTTGTATCTATGCATATCCGTGTGTGTATATATACACACATATATATACATATAAAGGATATCCTGCAGTAAGTTTAGTGTGAATTTTGTCATCATCGAATCTGTAACTGAGTCGCTATTTGATTGTAACATATTTGACTGCGTCACCTTGTTAGTTTTAAACTAGTTAGTGATTAAGAGCCGCTACAAAATCTACCCTTGATCTAGCCCCCTCCACTAATAAATCTTAAGATTGCTGCCTAATCACAACTGCATCAAGATTTTCTCCTGCGACACCCACAGACAGCAGAAGGGATCTCCTGGACAGACGGTGGGTTGAACATTCTACATCCAAGTTTAAAAAGTACCAGACTTTTCTTCTCAAGATTTTTAAATACAGACTGACAATTTGAGCCACCTGAATATTTCAGTGTGACCCATATATGTGTGTGTATGTATGTATACAGTTCATACCAAGCCTCAAAGAAGAAGTTTAAATAAGAATAGATTTATGGAAAATGAAAACAGGAACTCACTAATCAGACAAATTTCACCGTTTTCTTCAGCACAAAGATATATAAGACATTCACAACACATGTTTTAATGAGCTGCTCAAAATTACTGTATAAGGATTATTTTCTGAAGAGAATTATTTTAAAACAAAAAGGCGACACTTTCCAGGTAACCTTGCCCTAAACAGTAGTCTGTTGCTGAACTAATCACAGCACTGTTTTTTCAGAAATGCTGTCCAGGGGGTTGGGAAGAAAGCCTAAGTAGGAAACTCGGGTTGAAAATGTCATCTGGCTTTTCTCAGTACTGCAAAAATTTAAGCATATATTTGATGTTAAATGGATGAATAATCTCCCCAATACTTACTGGCAATTCACTAATATGCAATTTATGTCTCAATGATTTTCTGCATCATCTGTGATCACTTCTTCTATCACTGCATACAGATGCAGTCAGAAAATCTGTGTATGTTAAATGCCAGTCTGGAAAATACTGTATTTAATAATAGAAAAAAAAACTATGAGGAAAAAAGATTATTATTTCACATTCAAATTGCCATGTGCAAAAGCAACTGCTAATGCTGATAACTAATTGTTCAGATGATGAGAGTTTATTAAGATTATTTCCGAGAGTAAGCTGGATCATCTGACTTCCGGAGAAGCAAGGCATGTATAATATGCTAAGCTCAGTACTATCATCTTAATTTTTCCCTAGAGAGGATACCAAAACTAAATTTCTAAACTGATCAGACTGGAATTGCCTATTTTACCGCCAAAAAAATCATACTAGACAACAAGGCACTGTTCCACCTCTTCTGGATACAGTTTTCAATTTTAATTTCGTATCACATAGTCTAGGGTAAGTCACGTTGGAATGGTAGTATGAGCCTACAGAACAGCATGTCCTGCTGTCAACTGCAAGCGATACCAAATAACAGCTTAAAAACTCCCTAGGTTCAGCTGCAGATTCAATAGCTCTCATTACACAGACCTTCTATTTGAAATTGGAAATAAACATTTTTAAATCTAAATTAAAGCATCTGGGCCTGCAGGAATGAAAAGAAAAAAAAAAGTA
>NW_010418722.1:0-4576 GCF_000710305.1 Buceros rhinoceros silvestris
GCGCGGGCTGCGCGGCGCTGCGGGAGGGCCCTGTCCTGAGGAGCGGGAGCGGGGAGCTCCGGCCCTTGTGTTCAGAATGCTCTGCGCAGCTGTAAGTAATGTCTTGCTGTCTCAGTTCCAGCTCTGAGCATGGATGAAGCATGCGTTTTGATTAACGCCTCAGCTCTGAAGGCAGCTCGTATGGCCACGTCAAAACTTAGTATTAACAAAACTAGTTTGTTTGTAAAGCCTTCGAGACAGCGCTCTCTGCTACGTTTCAAAGCTACGTTACAGCACCAGTCAACTCTGCATTACACTGTTAAAAGTTCAGCCCTGCGGGCTTACTTGAAAACACCTCTACAAAGCAGTGGCTCGTTTTCCTTTGTGTAGCGGGCTAAAAGTCCCTCCTATCATCTGGCTCTTGGATTTCCAAAACAAGGCTGAATGTGGAACTTGATAAAGGAACTTGCAGGTATGGAGAGCAGGCCGTATGTTTCTCCTTGCCTGGCGGATCAGGCTCATGTGGTGTTAGTGTTTGGTCTTTATAAACCAGTGCTGCATTTTTTCTGTGGAAAATACATTGTTGGGATCTCAAAAACAAGGCTGAATGTTTTGCTTTCTAGTGAGTGAAAAAGGAACTTGATAAAGGAACTTGCAGGTATGGAGAGCAGGCCGTATGTTTCTCCTTGCCTGGCGGATCAGGCTCATGTGGTGTTAGTGTTTGGTCTTTATAAACCAGTGCTGCATTTTTTCTGTGGAAAATACATTGTTGGTTACAAACTGCAAGATACAAAAAAGAGTATCAATCATTCTAAACGACCAAAGTCTTAATTTTTCCAATAGCTGATATGGCAGCCAGTTGCCAGGAACCCATACTTCTAAATGAGTAGCATGATTAGAGCATGCAGGGAAATTAATTTCTTCTAGGAAGCAGGTTGTCTCTTCCAATATACAGATGCATCGCAGATGTTACGTTTAGCAAAGTGATCTTAAAACTGGGTGGTGGGACAGATGCTCCATAATCAAATTAGTGGTATCAGACAGCACCCTAGCTGGCTTTATAGGGAATGCTGGTATTCATAACTGAACTTGCTTACTGTCTTTCAGTGTAAATCTGAGTGAGTTTTCTAGTGTACACACGTGTCAGTGTATGTACTCTGTGTTTAATAATTAAACCTCCACAGACACGTGATGCTGCCAAGAGAACTTTCAAAACAAGTGCCAAAATCCCATCTAATGTCTGAAGAGGAGTGGAGACGACTTGGTGTTCAGCAAAGTCTTGGCTGGGTTCACTACATGATCCATGAGCCAGGTAAGCACATCTGAAGAGAATTAGATGTACAAGGATGAACTGCCTGGTGCACAACTGTAGTGCATAATCGCTCCTGCTGTGGGATCCAGCTGTAATTCACTGCTGAATGTTTAGGCTCCTCTTTATCTCCTTGTTATTTTAGCTATTCTTCCACAAAGGCAATGTCATGGTGTTTATTTTGAACCATTGCATCTTTCTCTCAGAACTGTAAAATACTAGCCTTGTCCTAGGTGTGTGTGGCCTATCAGTAGACAGAACATGCCAGACTGGAAACCATTCCTACCTCTCCCTGTAGAAATAGGCTTCTTGCGACCTCTTTAATAATGTTAGTGTATCACTGACTCATTTGTGTTCAAATCATAAAGCTGTCACACCTATTTTTTGTGCACAAACTTACAGGTGCTCATGCAGACAAGGTCCTGTAGTACGCTCTGAAAGGTCTACCATACAGTGTGAACACTCGTTATACAGCCTATTAAAAGCAGCACTTAAAACTAGTCTTTCAGTTAATGGGGTGTGAAGCCCTAAACCCTACCAGCTAGGGTGTACTGAAAACAGCCATTCCACATAACTTACCATTGACAATACAAGTAACTGGCGCAGATGAATTGCAGCAGCATAGAGTAACAAGTTTCTGAAGAACCAGGTGAACAAATTAGCGTAACCTCCAAGTGTTGCCCTTACAGGGGCCCCTTTGATACTTTGGGCTTTTTTGGAGGACTGTACTAACTACCAGTGACTTTTGTTGATGATTGACGTTATAATGCTTTGACACTAACAAAGACTGCATCAGCAGTTTGCTAGTCTAAGTTTCAGTAAAAAAGCTCATCAAATAGCCTGATGTAGAGAAGACGGAATTAGTACCAATACTAACTAAAAATACTCTATTTTTTCCAGTAATTCTTCCCTGTAAGTATCTTTAAGATTATGATACTACCAGTGTTTGGTACAAAACATTCCAAAGCACCTGTTTGACTGTTGCAAGGCCACTACAAAGTCAGTCTGTTAGTAATACTACATGTGGGACCGTATTTGTGGGCTTTAATCTTTGTTATTTGAGAGCAAGTTTCAGCTGTTGTTCTGGACCTCTTAAACAGAAGAAATGCCTGTAATCACAGCGTGGGGGACAGACTTGACGCTTTGTTCAATTTTATTTCTGCAGAACCTCATATTCTTCTCTTCCGAAGACCTCTTCCAAAGGATGAGCAGAAATGAACCATGATCATGAACCATGAATCTCTGAAATCTTCTGGAACTGTGTATATGACTGTATATACGTTGGTAGTATTCAGTGAATACTTTGAGATGTACAAAACAGACATCCATACCTGTGCATGAGCTGTATTATTCACAGCAACAAAGCTCAGTCAAATGCAATTCCAAGTAGGCTGCTATGGTGTTCGAGGAGTTTTACTTGAAGTTTTCTTAATGTAAAGATCCTATCTGAGTTTTTAATGAATTTTGTTGATTAAAGTTTGTGTATTGCATATTCTGACTAAACGGTCATTTGCTACCTGCGTTCAGTAACTTTTTTGCACTTGGTTTTTCTGCTAAAATGTACTGTGTTCAGATCCAGTGGCTCACCTGTTTAGTAGTGGGCATAAAGAAATAAACTCAGGTTTGAGACAGCATTAAAATTGAAGTGCCTAGTGTTCTAATTCAGCAAAGCAAATATTCATTGTCTAACATGTTAAGAGAACCTGATTCAGGAAAAAGGTAACTTAGTCAATCAATTTTGTTTCTCTGCGAGAGTTAATTTGTCCTACAGGCCAAAGTTCCTAACCCTGATTTGAACTGAGGCGGCAATCTGAAAAGAAAGCTGGCAGGGGTAAGTAATCCTCAGACCAGCTTTGGGTGTGCTCAAACTGTGGCGTGCTGTAGTTTATGTAATGGGGTTAATTATTCTGCAATGAACACTTGTCATCCCACTTCTCATGAAGCCCGATAGTGGGATGCCAGGGAAGAATTGGTTAATGCTGCATCAGGGGACGTTCAGATGGGTATTAGGAAAAGCTTCTTCTCCGAGATGGTGGCAAGCACTGGAACATGCTCCCAGGGGAAGTGGTAGTGGTCCCAAACCTGTTAGTGTTCAGGCAGCGTTTGGACGATGCTCTTACAGATACGGTTAACTTTGAGGTTGCTCCTGGAGTCAGGAGTTGGGCTTGATCCTTGTGGGTCATTTCTGGTGTAGGATATTCAGTGATGACTTGGTATAAAACTTAAGGTATTAAGTATCATTTCATATTTTAGGTCTGTTTTATTTCCTCTGATATTACTGGTTTATCTTTCTGCCACAAGCTTTTAGAATGGGGTTTTAGCCTGCACTTCATGTCTTGCATCCTGTTCTTTCCATGAAGTTAGCCCGTCCTCTATCAGCAATAGAGCTTTGGAAGAGCTGCCGGAGTAAACTGTTTTAACCTGACAGAGCAGCTGCTGGTTGTGGGACAGTTTGAACTCTGTTTCCTTGTGGTATAAAAAAGCAGGGATAATAATGGTGAAACTCTCGCCGGTCCTGTTTTAGGAAGCTCTGTGCCAGCAAAGGTGAGCTTCTGGAGGGACTTGACCTGGCGAGTAATAACTAGCACCAAAATGGTGCTGGTGGTGTATTGGGACCCTGTACTAGTAGCCATAGAGTCAGAGTTTTTGAAAAGGTGCTTCAGTGTCTTTGAGTAACTGTATGGTACCAGTGACTGTGTCTGGATCATATCAGCTATGCAGGGCTTGGAAGGCCAGCAGAAACAGCAGCATCTGCATGTGGCATAGCTGGTGAAGTACATCCTCTCCCTGTTCAATGTAGCCTCGTAGTTAGGGTTATGATGACCAATAGAGGTAAGCAGCCTGACACATTCGGTGAGGAAAATAACCCTTGTGGTCTTTCAGGTTCCTAGAGATGTCTACTCCGTGGTCATCAAACTGTGTATGTAGTAGCCTTTCACTGCTGAAGTGCCAGACTAGACTCTCGCCCCTTAGAGTGGGGTTCTCTGGGTGCCACGCAAACACCTCCATTAGCAGAACCCTTAGGGAGCATCTTGTTGAGCCACGGTTTTCCCCGGGCTTTGGCACCACAATCCAGGACGGCGTCTCTGACGTCCCACGGCTGTCAGTGGTCCTTAAAGGGCTGTCCGCCGAGTGGTAAGCGCCTCCTTTCACGCCTCTGCGTCCCTTCTCTTGGGGACATGACGCTGGGCAGCGGGGATCCCCGGACGCGGTCGCACCCGTGGCCGGCCCTGGGCACGGCTCAGGGCGGCTCCGGCAAGCGGCCGCAGTGTGGCTGCGCTGTGGGCG
>NW_010418723.1:0-320 GCF_000710305.1 Buceros rhinoceros silvestris
CTGTCAGTCTCTTCGTCCAGCCAGAACCTGCATCTGTCTCCTTTTCGTGTTCGTCCCTCCTACACTGATCACGGCTCGTTTTCCCGCCATTCGGTCACTTTGTTACTTGTACCCTCGGGTTCGAGCCCGCCTGTTGCTCCGTCAACCATCCGCCCCTCTGGGCTGGCCGCCCCCATCGCAAATTCCCTGACAGCGCCCCAACGTGTCCCTTAACATTTTAACCATCCACAACCTATTGACAGTCCCCGGCTCAGCATGAGCTGCTCGCACACTGCCGGCACTTCACGCCCTGGCTGGCTCGGCTGGGGGGCGGGGCGGGG
>NW_010418723.1:545-1456 GCF_000710305.1 Buceros rhinoceros silvestris
TTCAGCAAGCTCTGTGTGTGGTGTCAACCATCAGAGGACCATCACACTCCAGAGCTTACAAGTTCTTGGGAGACTTTCACATACTACCTTCCCTACAAGTGCTTTGCTGCTGTTTCTCCATCCCAATCCCCTCCACGGTCCATCCACACAAACCCTCACAAAAGCAGCCCTTACACCACATCATCTGGAGTGGAGGCAAACGGAAGGGAGACCTGGCAGACTCTTAAAAAATTAACGGACAGAATGAAAACACACATTTCATGTGCTATATGAAGACGACATTTACTTTCATGTAAGAAACCGAGCGGATTTGCTGGCTGTACTCTTTTAAAAGAGCTGGGTAATGTCCAAGTCACCACATTTCCATTGGGTTTATGCAGCTGCAGAGCCACAGCATAGACCTGCACCCACCTGCAGAAGGGGAGAAGGCTGAGCGCCTCTGGGACATAGTCCCTAACGGCCTGGATGGCGCAGCAGGTACTGCCAGGACTGGAGGGACCGGTGGAGTCGGGGGTAATCACACGCGCTTTCAGCACCCAGGCCGGCATGGGTCCCTTCGGGCTGCTAACCCAGCCTGAGACAGTCCCAGTGCTTCCTGATGTGCCCAGTCCCTTGCTGGGGTGAGGCAGCAGCTGAACAATGTGGCAACTCTTCTGCTCCTGGGCCACCGGCATGACAGTGCTGCTTGTGGTGGTAAAACGGGTCCTACTGGCACGGGCAATAGCTGGCAGTGCGACTCGATGGCCCCAGCTTGGCACATCCTCTCATGAATCACAGTGGATTTGTTCCAGGTAAATTATTTGTGCAGGAGCCTGAACATCTCCCCTCGGATGGGACAGCGGTCGAGGAGACTTCGCAGGACTCCCCTCAGACTAGTGCCCCTCTTGGTATCTTTAAGTGGGAGATTCCCC
>NW_010418724.1:0-1044 GCF_000710305.1 Buceros rhinoceros silvestris
GTGGGGCAGCCCCGCTGCTGCCTGCTGGGGCGGGGAAGGCGCCTGTCGAAGGCCTAATGGCTGATAGAGAATCACAGAATCGCTCTGGCCGGGAAAGCCCTTTCAGCTCCTCGAGTCCCCCCGTTCCCCAGCACTGCCAAGTCCCCCCTGACCCCTGTCCCTCAGCAGCACCTCCACACGGCTGGGAAACCCCTCCAGGGATGGGGACTCTACCACTGCCCTGGGCAGCCTGGGCCAGGCCGGGACAACCCCAACGGGACAGAAACGGCTCCTCAGGGAGAACCTCCACCTCCCCTGGGACAACTGGAGGCCGATTCCTCTTGTCCTGTCACTTTTCCTGTGGAGCAGAGACCAACACCCCCTCGCTCCATCCTCCTATCAGGGAGTTACCGAGAGCGAGAAGCGATGTCAGGCAGCAGAAAGGAGCGCAGGAGAAAGAGGGAACTTATTGATCCAGGTCTCTCCTGCCACAGGGCAGCATCTCTGAGCTGCTTCAGCCAACAAGCAGGCCTGGCTGCGCAGCGACATTGGGGAGGTTTCACCTTCATTAGTCCACATGAATAATTCAGGGTAGCTGCAGGTAACCTGCTGCAGCTTCCAAAGAGCTTTTAGCTATACAACAAGTTGGAAAGCGTAAAAGCGATCTGGTCGTAACATGATAGGTCAAAAAAAAGGTTAGAGCTGGATTTCAGAAAGGAATAATTCAACTCATTATCACTCCTAAAAAGTTCCAGGTCAGATTTTTATACCCCATGCTGACAGGAAAGGAAATCTCAGTATAATTGAGCAGATCAATTCTGCTGCTGGTACGGGTGCATCACCACAGCTCGATAATCCATTGATCAACCTCAGGGCCTGAAGACACCGATCAGTCACGCTCACAGACCCAGCGTGTCCTGTCCTTGATTGAAGGGAAATACAGCTCGGATACATCCAGGAATCGTCAGGCAACTTCTTCCTTCTGCCCCGTTCAGCCCGAGAGCCTGTAGTCCCCCAGCTCTGCCAAGAGCAGCTCGTGGGTTTGGCTCCTGCGTCACCTCCTTG
>NW_010418724.1:1131-2264 GCF_000710305.1 Buceros rhinoceros silvestris
GAGCATGGGGAGAGAGGTGCGGGCGCAGAAAAGAGCGCCGGCGGCTGCAGATTTCTGGCAGGCAGCCCCAGGAGCCTTGGCCAGCTGGCATGGGCCGAGCAGCCCGTGTCTGGGATTCAGGGAAACAAGGAGTGTGGCTTCCTAGATGGGCTTCAGCAAAGCTCGGTGTTACCTCACGGGACCGGTTTTAAAATGGTGTCTGAAATTCCCTGACAAAAGTCCTCAGGAAGACGTTTTTTCATGCTGAATTGCCATTACTCCTGCTGTTTGTACCCTGGAAGTACTTTACCGCTGACCGTTTCCAGCAGGAGCTCAGAACTGCCCTGGCACAGCCCAGGAACGGACGTCCCAACGGGTGTTCACCTGCAGCGAGGGAGAGGAGCTGGTCGCCAGGGCACCAGCAGCTACGTGTCTCTTCAGAAGGTGCTTCCTGTGAGCCAAGGCTGTTTGCTGTGTGAAATACAAGCGTGGTTTGTATTGTCTGTAGTTCGGAGGGATCGCGGCTGTGCGAGGAGCTGTGGGGCAGGGCCAAGGCAGCCCCTGCTGAGGAGAGCTCACACCTGCCTCGAGCCAAGAGGCGAGGTGGGGACATGGTACAGCCCCACTGGTGGGGAGAAAAAAGAGGGATGAACCAGCCGTGAGGACAGATGGCGATACAAGTTCCGATGTCAGCAGTTCGTAGAGTCATAAACCTGAAATGGATTTACATGTCCCAAATAATCCTGCAGCAACAATCTGCTGCTTCCTGGCGATGGGTGTCCCAGGTCAGGGATTAGCAGGCGGGTGGCACAGAGGGGTGTCACCTCTGCCAGTGCACGACACATCACAGCCAGGAGACACCAGAGCCAGAACCTCCCGCTGTGGGTCACGTAATATTGGTAACAACGGGGGTGGTGACAACATCTGCTGGGTGCAATGGCACCCATTAAACAGCACACAGGGATGGTGAGATACCGATGGATTCTCTCAGGCATAAACCACCTCATCAGGATTAATTACCCTGTGACTAATTGTTGAACATTTTGGTAGTTCCTGTCTCCAGACTCTGTGATTGTAACGTCTCAGGCTGGTGGCTGGTCCCATCTGCGTCATGTTTTCTTCTGTGTCTGGCACTCGCGGTGGCTCACCAGCCT
>NW_010418724.1:2383-3108 GCF_000710305.1 Buceros rhinoceros silvestris
GGGCGGACGCCCCCCCATCCTCTGCAGTTAATGCGATCGGGCACCTTAGCCGCGTCCTGATGCCTCATGCCTGATGTCTGATGCCTGGGCTGTTGTAAACGCAGCAGCGTTTGGCCGCAGTATTTGAATTGTGATGTCTGGGATCTCACTTCTAACAGAGAAAGTCAGACAGAGGAATTTCCTCTCGTAGGATTGACCAAGACATTTTTTCAAGAATATGAAACAGCCAAGAGCAGCTATTACAACAATCTGTGACTGTAACACACGCCTGCCTGCTGGGCCCTGTGGTACCTCAGTATCACGTATCACCTGGGAGGAGATGACGCGCTGACAGCAGCATTTGCCCTCTGCTCACCTGCTGGTGCCACCAGCGCCCACGCGACTCCCCTGCTGTTAACGCGGCCGGACCAGTTCCTGAGCTGGCCAGCACGGCAACGTTTCTGATAGACAGCAGGTCACTCCATGCAGCATGTGGGCTTTAAAATGGACTTTTGATTGGAACAATCCACTTAAAATCCTTCTCCCTGGGGACTCTGAAGGTGGGTTTGTGCATTCAAAGCCTGCGGGTTCCTGCTGCCTGAAATCGCCACTTCAGCGCCCTTCTTCCATTCGGAGGTGACTCCCCAGGGGGCTGCTGAGCACACCGGGGGCTGCCACTCCGAGACTCCCCGGACGAGAAGTGCAGAGTCATTGCCCAGCGCTGGGTTTGCTGTCGGGGGGATGGG
>NW_010418724.1:3214-3605 GCF_000710305.1 Buceros rhinoceros silvestris
CGGGGGAGCTGCGGCTGCTCAATGAGCTGCCTGTGCCCATAAATCCTGCCTCCACGCATCGGGTTGCTATTTAGAGTCGCAGTGTCACTAGCCTATTTCTGAATATGCCGGGAGGGAAATTACTTTCCAAAATGTGCCCCTTCGCAGGCAGGACAGGGAGGAGGCATGCAGGCAGCACAGGGGAGGAAAAGGGGGCCAGCATGGAGGGTTCAGTGGCACCAGCACTGAAGGCCTGTCTGTGAAACTGGAAAAACACTGTCAGAGGTCTCCTTCCACAGCGCAGGAAGAACAGAGTCCAGGGATAAATGGTTAAAACCCCACTGCCAAGGCCGCTCGGGCCGGCGACCCAGAACTCCAGCAGTGTCCCCAAGAGATTAGCCATTAAGCAGCC
>NW_010418724.1:3722-6752 GCF_000710305.1 Buceros rhinoceros silvestris
TACACCAGCGCTCGCCCCAAGAATTTGCGCCATTACGCAGCCGATAGTGCTGGGCAATAATCATGACAATAATGGCAAACTGGGAGCACTGGAGACAGGGTCATCTGGCATTTTTTGCCCTGGCTCCCTTAGTCAAAGAGAAACCAGTCACACAATGTATGCTGTACCAAAAAAATTACAACCTAAACCACAATTCAAATTGGACATAGAATTCATATTAATTAATATTAATTAATAATATTAATAATTTTAATAGCACAAAACGACCATCCCACACTGGCTACCACGTTCCTGTGTGGGGAGCTGGAAGCGTTTTCAGCATCGAACTAAAAGTGACAGACAGAAGCAGAGAAAGTCCTTAATGGGGTAAAACTGTAGGCTGGGGGAAAAAGATTTTCGTGATAAGGAATATAGTGAATAGATGGAGTCGCTCCCTGTGCAGGATTTCCTGCCTTCACTCGGTTTATCTCCAGTAACTGCAGGTTTCCTCATGGCAGTTCGTTCAGGACACGCTGGAGCTGCCCGGCTGCTTTGCTCCTCTGTAGAGGAAACAAGCTCCCCAGAAACTCCGTGTGACTGCCCCTGGGTGCACAGAATTTCAGTTTGGCTCGGGAATTTCTAAATACGGCAAAGTGGACACAACCTCACAATATTTGGAGCAATATTTATATTACTAATTATATTGGTAACAAAGAGCAGAGCCTGGCTCTATGTATTAAAATTCCAGACTTGCATAATATCAGACTGCTTTGGTATCTGCCGTATAAACAGACAGTCAGAGGAGAGTACAGAAAGCTGGAGGAAAGAGTATGAAAATGCTGTTTGGACTGTTATTTGCATTCACGTGAAGGCAGCGACTCAAGGCTCAGACCAGATGAGCCTGCATCAGGGGAGCTCTTGAACAACACGTGGACAGGGATACTACACCCCAACACTCTGTAATCGCAGTTCCCGTCGAAATAAAAGGTGAAAAATAGGCTTTATTATTAGAAAGCATTTAAAATGTGATTTATGGCCGGTGACGCTGAGAGGAACACCCCTTTTCTGGGGGGTCGCGCTGCTGTGGCGTTGCCATGGGCCTGTGCTGTTATCCCGAGTTTACCCTTGGCGGGTGCCTGCCAGGTGACTGCCCCGCGCTGGCGCAGAAGACTCTGCCCTATTTTTGGCTCCTCAGCTCACATTGCAGCGAACGCCAAGTATCTCTGTGTGTCAACAGACCCCGAATGGCTCCGATGGAGTGTAAAGCACGTCGACGTAGTGGGGACGTCACTGGGGTGTGCGGTTTGTGGAAGCTGACCTCATTATCCACGTCACTGGGATGGATTCGCTGGATTTAGAGCACAGCCAGGCATCTTTCTCTCCAGGGCAGCCAGCCATCAGCCCGCAGCATACGGAGCCTCGGTCCTCAGTCTTCTCAGACCGGTGCTTTGGGATGACAAATGCGTTACCCACCGGGTACCGCTGCTGCTCCCAGTGCTGCTGGGAACCATTGCACAGAATCCCCTCTGATCCGCCTCTCCAGCTGTCTGCTCTCCTCCCCCAGCTCTCTGGGCCAGCCTTTCCAAAGCTGATCGCTCCCATTGCTCCAGGATCACCCCGTTTCTGAACTACGCATTGGCGATCGGTCTATCCACCCCACATCAGCCGCTCTCTAGTTTCAGTTCTTATCCCCATCCCCACTGTGCTGACGGGCAGAGACTGCCCATGTCACTCATACGAGGGCAATCTCTGCCTGCCCACTCCCCTGATTGGCACAGCCCCCCTCCAAGGCTCCCTCCACACTTTGGAGCGGGTGGGACAAGAATTAAGCGTAGCATTATTCCACATACAAATGGAACTAACCCCTTCCTGTCTCAACTGGAGACACCTCACACATCTTTAGACACTTTCTTCCTCACGCCCACACGATCCTTTCCACCACAGCCGGGTCTGACACCCGTCATCTCCTCGGCCATGGTTTCCTACTGATGTGCTGCCCGTTTCTAACAGATTTTCTCTGCTCCTAGTTCAGGTGTGAATGGTCTGAATCTTTGTACCACTGAATTTTACTCTACCACTACTGCTCCCATCATCAGGATCACCCTTTTTCATTGATAATGCCTCTTAAGTTTATGTCACATCAAAAAACTTGCCACGATTTTGCATTTCTCTCCTAAAGCCTTGTGTTCCGTGCGGGGATGGACACCTGCACGTAGCATTTATAACTGCTGTTTTCTTTAACATTGCCACTGGTCCCTGTGTCACAATCCCACGACACCATCCTGACTTTATCACTACATGTATCAACGCGTGATACACTCCACCGGGGAGCAGAGAATTGTCTCAAGAAACACTTGTACAGTCTTTAAACACACGTTTGTTGCTGTAGTGCCCAACACTTCCCCACAGAGTTTTTCTTGTGTCCGTTTTTCCTCCTTTTTCCTATTTTCTTTGGTGAAGTTTCTTTGGGACGTTGTCGGTTGGTTGGGTTGGGTTTTGCCGGGGGCAGTTACCCAGCCCTGACACTTCCGTTGCTGTGATGGCTTCGTTTGTAAACTCTTGTCATCTTTCCTGTTTGATGGGAAATGACGGAAACCAGAACAAGGGGGAAATTATCTTTTCCTCATTTATTTCACTGCAAATTCTTGAGGTAACTGAAGTGGGCAACACGGCTCCTGAGAACCTTTCGCAGCAGAGAGCGGTGGGATTCTCTGAGAACTGTGTTCCACGCAGTGTGACTCCTACCAGAGCTGGGGGCAACACAATCCTCCAGATAGCTGAGGAGACTGCAAAGCCCGTTTCTATCTGCCTGTCCCGGAATAGCGCGATGAACCGCACACGAGGTGACACGCGATGGCTATTTACAGCAGCCCAGAGAAGAGCCTGTGACAGACCCCAGCCAGGGCTTATTTTAAGCCCACACTCGTCGTGGTGTTTGGCTGGCAGGACGGAACTGCAAGACGTCCCACTGTAAACAGTCTGAAGGTCCCGGCCGGCCGCGGAGCCACGCCGTGGTTGCAGATCTGCTTTAGGTCAGCCCGGACACCCGAA
>NW_010418724.1:6809-7731 GCF_000710305.1 Buceros rhinoceros silvestris
GCCAGTGTAAACTGTCTGTAGGCCCCGCCCGCCCGCGGAGCCACGCCGTGGTGGCAGATCTGCTGTACGTCAGCGCTGCCACCGAAATCATGCATCTGCTCTGCACACAGGTAACAGGAAGAGGAGGGCGCTTCCTCCGCCAGGCAAGGATTTATCGGCGAAGCCGCCCAGAGGAGTGAGTCTGGGGGCAGCCAGGAGGCTACAGGCTGAAAGCGGGGCTGACCACGGCACAGAGCAAGCAGACCACGGACTGAAAGGTCGACAAGGATGCTCTGAGGAACAGACAAAATCACCCGCAGCAAACAGCCGGCCAGCGGTGCACCAGCCTTTTCCCAGCGGTTTTACTGCCCTGGCTCTGAGGATTCGCCATCAGAGCAGCGAAATGGTATCAAGCACGTCAACAGCCTGTTTCCAGGCCATTTTCTTCCCACTCTTTGTTTCTCTTTCTTCCCTCTGGCTTTTCACACCTTTCCCTTCTCTCTGCGTTTTGCCCACCCCATGGCCATAGGCAGGCTTCCCTCCCCAGCTTATTTCCCACACAAACGCAAGCAATAAAGGCACGAAGACTTTCCTTTTGGGTATCGTTTGTCTTTGGATTGCCCCGTGGAGGGGAGTTGTCCCTCTCTGATAGAAATCGTTCCAGGCTGTCGCCAGTTCAGCAGACAACAACCCCCAGTTTGTTCTGAACTGCCAGCTGGGCAGGCACTGCCACACCAAAGGCCAGGACTGCTGACCACGGCCTGACCTCGATGGGCATGTCTAGATTGGAAACTGGGTTCAGATAACCACACGGTGGTTTGGGGTGGAGGGGACCTTCAAGATCATCTAGTCCCACCCCCTTGCCATGGGCAGGGACACCTCCCACTAGAGAGGGTTTCTCAGAGCCCTGTACGACCCGGCCGTGGATGCTGCCCGTCGTTGG
>NW_010418724.1:7789-8081 GCF_000710305.1 Buceros rhinoceros silvestris
CTAGAGCGGGTTTCTCAGAGCCCTGTCCGACCCGGCCGTGGATGCTGCCAGCAGTGGGGCAGCCCCAGCTTCTCTGGGCAGCCTAGGCCAGGGTCTCACCACCCTGGCAGGGAAGGATTTCTTTCTAATACCTAATCTCAATCTCCCCTCTTTCCATTTAAACCATCACTCCTTATCCTATCACTGCACTCTCTGACAAAGAGCCCCTCCCCATTTTTCCTGTAGCCCCCTTGCAGCACTGACAGGCTGCTCTAAGGTCTTCCCACAGTCTTCGCTGCTCCAGTCTTAGCCC
>NW_010418724.1:8269-9365 GCF_000710305.1 Buceros rhinoceros silvestris
CAGGTCCAGGTCTTTCTTACACTGGGAGCCCCAGGGCTGAGCCCAGGGTCAGTGGTCACGCGTGGAGGGAACTGGTGGGGGCCTGATGGGTCTCCAGGGCTCTGGGCACTCTGGGTCCAGGCTCGCGGCCCCTCCGCTGGCAGGGTCGCTCCTTTGGAAAATTAAAGTGAAAAAAAAAATTGGAAACTGGGTGATGTCCATAGTGCCGTGGGTACGTGTTGTACAACACCCTCCCCGCGGAGCCGCGGGCTGGTTTCGTTCCTTGGCACCACGTCTACGCTCAAGGACATCCGAGGTTAAACACTTCATTATTATTCTGTCATTAGCACCATGATGCAATTCCCGGCCCACCAGCAGCTGCCAGAGCGGCGTCACTCAGCACGGTGCCAGGAATCGCAAACGCGCCGGGCTGGGGCCGCACGACAGCTCTGGGGCAAGAGTCCTTCCTGCTTTAAATATTGAATTTCTCTGCCACATATTTTCTGCATCCTCATTTGAAACGAGGAGCAGTGATGTAAATATAGAGTGGGGAATCTGGAAATGTGCTGTTCCAAACTCATTGTGCTGCCCTGCTTGAGACATAGTTGATCTCAGAATTAAAAGCATTTTCAAAAGTTGTTATCAAAACCACGAATGTAAGAGAAGTATCAGAGTTATCACAGATTCACAGGCAGGTTTGGGTCAGAAGAGACCTTGAAGATTATCCAGATCACAGAGTCACAGAATCATTCTGGATGGAAAAGCCCTTTCAGCTCCTCGAGTCTCCCCGTCCCCCAGCACTGCCAGGTCCCCGCTGACCCCTGTCCCTCAGCAGCACCTCCACACGGCTGGGAAACCCCTCCAGGGATGGGGACTCCACCACTGCCCTGGGCAGCCTGGGACACGCCTGCACAACCCCAACGGGACAGAAATGGCTCCTCAGGGACAACCTCAACCTCCCCTGGAACAACCTGAGGCCAGTTCCTCTCCTCCTGTCATTTGTTCCTGGGGAGAAGAGACCGACCCCTCCTCGCTGCACCCTCCTGTCAGGGAGTTGTCAGAGCCAGAAGGTCTCCCCGGAGCCTCCTTTGCTCCAGGCTCAGCCCCGCCAGGTCCC
>NW_010418724.1:9412-10094 GCF_000710305.1 Buceros rhinoceros silvestris
GCGCATTGTGCTCCAGGCCCTGCACCAGCTCCGTTGTCCTTCTCTACTTCCAAGCCCCCTGCCGAGGTCAGGGACACCTTCCACTAGACCAGCTTTATGTTTCTGTTCATGTGAACCAGCCAGTCCCTTGCGCTCTCTCCTCAGAGCTCCCCTCGGCAGAGCTCTCTCTTCCCTCCTCACTGCTGGGAGGAGCAACACTGCTGCAGGGTCCCAGCAGAGGGTCAGTCCATCACTCCGGCCACTCTCAACTCTGTCCCACCACCATGGGACTATGGAACATGCTGGAGCTTCGGGGGATTTATTTTTCTTATTTTAGCATTTTAGGTATTCCTGACCCAGCCTTGGATTTTCTCCCGTCGTTCAGAAACGATCAGAACATGGCTCGGGTCACCCAGGTTTGAACCACGGAGATGTCCCGTGCTTTACCCGAGAATTCCCACCTGGAAAACGGTTGACGGGGACTAAACCCGCCCGTGTGCGCATGTGTGTGGTGTAGCCGTGGTGGTTTATCCCTGCGCCTTCTGCTCGGAGCTGCCGAGGAGGCAAAACCCGCAGGTGGCAGCTCACCGCAGAGTGCTGGGCAGGCTGGCAGCGTGCAGGAAGCGAGCGACGTGCCCCTCAGCTACAACACGCCATCAGGGCTTCCGCTCCGCTAGTCCTCGAGGTTATTAACATAAAAAAG
>NW_010418725.1:0-7624 GCF_000710305.1 Buceros rhinoceros silvestris
CCGGATGATGATTCTGTGATTCTGTGAATTAAAGCTATAAGGATCTTCCCACATTTCAGGAGTGAATGGCTCACTTTGGACAAATAAAGATGACCACCCCTTTGTCAAATAGGCAAGTTCACATGGCTTGAAATACAAAGCATTAATAATTTGCAAAGGATACTACGAAAATTTTTCTATAAGCTACTTTCCATCCTTTCCAGGATTCCATCTGCTATGCAGCAGCAAACAGACATGTTCTCTATCCACAAAACATTACGTGTAAGTTGCTGTCTGAAACATTGAGTTGCTTCATCTCTGTTTCAGGCACATTTAATGTAAGGGATTCTGTAATAGAGAATGTGCAGAAATTAAGGTTTTAGAAATGTGCAGAACTGTCATATTGAAAATTAAAATTTTGTCAGGAAATATATGCTATATAATATATGACAGATGAAGTTCTGTCATATCGTGGCTTTCAGTGTTTTAGTCTCTAAAGGCTATAGGAAGCCTTCTTAGAGTGATATTAGTCATTAAACTTTCAAATCATATTTATATCAATATTTCCTTCTCCAGATCGCACTGCCTAAAAAATGGCCACGTATTTCAAAGCATTGAATACAAGCAGATAGACAGAATTGCGAAAAGAAAGTGAAGTGTAAGGAATTACTAAACAGAGAATTTCAGAATTATCTGCAAAGCTCACAGTCTTCCTTGTCAGTTATGTCCAATAATCAAAGGGTTCAGTCAATTTGAAATGCAGTTTTAAACCTCTGTTCTTTGTCCATTAGGCTCTTAACTCCCCAGAACTTTTCACATATATTTTTCCTACTGTATACTTCACTATGCTTGTTCTGATTTTATTTATACATGTCAGTACTCCAATCCTGTTGATTTACACCAAAAAAGTGGAATTTACTAATAGTGACTTCACCTGACATTAAAAGGAGCGTAGGGATAGGCTGCAGCTCTTTAATAGGCTGTTTTGTCATAGCAAGTGCAGTCATCTAGTCATTCTTAGGATGCCAGATGTAGTTAGTCTGTATTCTCGCAGGATGGTGTTGGTCAGCTTCAGCAGTTTCACCTTCTTCACGATCCTGTCTGTAAATTACACACACAAGGCTCCCACCAGGTGTCAGTAACACGCTTCAGTCTTTAAAGCAATGTATGTTTTACGTACTAATCGGAAGGAAAAAAACGTAATTTATGGTAATGTGAAGGTGATATAAAATTATTTTTTCCTGAACTCTCAAGGTACAAGCACTTACAAAAGTCCATTTGTTATTGGGAACGGATTGCAGCATGCTGGGCAATATCCATCATTTGGTTCTTAACATATATTTTAATATAAATGCAAGTAACATATTCCACTTGGTTCCTAAGAAACTGAAATTGTTTAAATTTGCCTTTTCATGAAACTGCAGAGAGCAGGCAGTGTGAAACGCTAATTTACTAGTGCGAGCTTAAACCTTACAGAGGTATCACAATTTTAGCTCAAATTTAGAAGGATCAAATTCATACCTTCAGCTACGAACTAAACACTCTTTTTAGACTTTTAATCTAGATGTATTTCGGTAAGCACTGTACAACTGCTATGTTCCTATCCTGTATTTCTGGAGGAGAAAATATCTGCATATGTGCACTGTAAGGCTCCCATTTGCCAGAAGTGGTGGACTTGCTGTGCACTCACTTTTCAGAAGCTCTGCACATGGTCAGCAATCTTTCTATGACATGTTACAAACGTAGCTGCAGAGGTGTGCACCTGCTTAGCACAGCAGTACAAATTCCACATATTCAGGGTTTCCAGATATATTGCAAGCCAATTAGAGTTACTGGTCTGAAAGTAAGTGTAAATTCCTCATCCAGTGAGAAAAATCCTCAAATTTCTCCAGGAAAAATTTCCAGGAAGAAAAAGAGGTCATGTCTGAGGAAACCAAAAGGTGTAACTATTATGGTATCTCAAAACTAGTTGTGCCATAGTTGTCTGACTCTTCAATGTTCTCTCAGGCACAAGTATGCAACGTGCTCAGTTATTTTCTTGAGTTCCCTATGATGATGTGGGAGAGACCTAAGTGCCCAAAATGGTCTTCAGAAGCAGTGAAGAGGACTTATCAGTCAAGTAGAAAGTCCTAAGGAGGGATGTGGAAACAGTACAAACTTCCTCACACAGAGGAAACAGTTTAGAACAAATTCCAGTTTCTGCTCATACAGTGGTGTTTTTAAGAGCTGAGGTCATCCTGTATGCTTTATAAGCAGTTCTTTTGTACATTTTCAGTCAGCAGATCTCTGTTCCAGCTATATATCCATCATTTAATAATCTCTACAAAAACTACACAAATAAAATAATTTTTCTGGTTCCCTCATATAGAGGTGTACATGCATAATGTTTCATAAATATTTCCAAACCATTATATCCTAACTTCATTTTTTCCCCCAGATGCTTACACTTGGCATGAAGAAAAAGCTGCTGTAGGAAAAGGTGGTCTCAACATAGGCATTAATTTTTCTACTGTATTTATATAGAATTTCAAACTGCAGAGAAAAGTATAACATTGGTTGAAATAGGGATATTGCATTTGGTTTAGGGTTAAGAAAATGTAAGGTGATTGCACAAGTTGAAACATAACTGCTGTTTTTATCCGAGTATGTCAAGAAGCACCCATAAATCTGAAAAAATATATTTAAGATGCAGTTTTCCAGGGTTTCTAATAGGTTGTTGGATGAAAACCCTTAGAACACTAAGCTAATAGCTAATAGCTAATAGCTATATAGCTAATAGCTAATAGCTATATAGCTAATAGCTAATGCAGCAAAAGTTATTTCTGAAGTTAAGTTTTCCTTCCTTTTCCAGTTCACTTTAAACAAGAGAAGTCTAAAATGTTATTTGAATAAGGAATGTTATATGCAGAACAAAAAACTATACTGCCTTCTATGCTCTTGAATAGAAATATTTAGACACATCCTGTTTTAATGTAAGGAATCATTCAAGCAGAGGAAAATTACATCTGCAGAAGCTCACTGCAGCTTTAAACCATCCTATACAACATATATTCTAAGGAATATTCTCAACTATGCATAAATAGGCTTTTCTAGGAATGCTTGATGATGATTCACTGAAATGGAGCTTATAGCAATAATAAATCAAAAATATCCCCAAACTACTGAAGTCAGGTGTGTATTACCATAAACCTAATACTGCATTGGTGTTCTTGCTTTGCTTACTCACAGAATAATTTTTCTTTCTTCTTCCCCTTTTTCTGGAAATACCATTTACAATGCTAAACAATTAAGAATAAAAACAGAAAAAATGTCTTCGAAGTTTGGATTAGGGTCTGTTTAACCCTCAGGATGCAAGAGCCATTAAAGAGTACAGGTCATAAACGGCAGCTGCCGTTCCCCTTTAACAATACCATTATTCTTCATGACAAAATTGTTCTCCACTAAAGCTCCACAGTTTTATACATGAAATCCTACAACAGTGAAACTGTACTCTTGAGACCATGCTGTCCTGCTCTCTTACGTGTGTCCATATCTTGATTCATTAATACTTCACATCTACAAGACATAGAGGACATAGTCAAATACTACATAAATACTTGAATTTCATCCTTCTTTCGCAATATTCAGCCACCTACTCTAATGCAAATGAAATACTTTTCCTACCACTATCCTCCCTTGGGAACGGCACCCAAAGAGCAGGAGGCAACTTTAGTGGAGTGTCACTAGTGCTGAAGCATCAGTGGCAAAAACTACTTGGAGATGCACTCATGTTCCTCATACTTCTCTTCAGTAACTTCTGGCATGTATTTCTTGCCCCATTCATCCTGCAAAAATCTCTTGTCCACTTATTTCTTAATGGTATTTTCTACTTTATATATGATACCACCCTTCACTTTACCTGCCCCACTTCCAATATACTCATGTATGTAGAAATATGTCTCTCTCTACATCATTTCTGGATCCAAGCAGACTCTAGTATGACAGGTAGGACACTGATGCAATTTGTGCCTGATATTTTACACACTTTTTGATGCAAATTTACTTTGTATTTTTGGTACAGTTAATCTACAATGCAGATTAACTACCTGGGCATTGTGGGTTGACCATGGCTGGACACCAGGTGCCCACTAAGCTACTCTATCCCTGTCCCTCCTCAACTGAATAGGGTGATTAAAAAATAACGAAAGGCTCATGGATTGAGATAAGGACAGAGACATCACTCAGCAATTACTGTCACAGGCAAAACAGACTCAAATCTGGGAAACCAAAGCCACTTTATCACTTCCACTCCCCAGCTGTACAGGGGAAAGAAAAAAACCCCCAAAGACTTGTAGGTCAAGATAAGGACGGGGAGAGATCATTCACCAATTATCATAATGGGCAAAACAGCCTCAACTTGGGGAAATTAATTTAATTTATTACCAAGCAAATCAGAGTAGGGTAATGAAAAATAAACCCAACTCTTAAAAACACCTTCCTCCACCCCTCTCTTCTTTCCAGGCTCAAATTCACTCCCAATTTTCTCTACCCTGGTGCAGGGGGTTGGGGAATGGAGATTGTGGTCAGTTTCTCACATGTCTCTGCCGCTCCTTCCTCCTCACAGGGAGGACTCCTCATGCTCTTCTGTTGCTCCAGCGTGGAGTCCCTCCCATATGAGGAAATTCTCCAAAAACTTCTCCAACATGAGTCCTTCCCACAGGCTACAGTTCTTCATGAACTGCTCCAGTGTGGGTCTCTTCCGCAGGCTGCAGTCCTTCAGGAAGAGACTGCTTCAGAGTGTTCCATCGTGGGATCACAAGTCCTGTCAGCAAACCTGCTCCTGCAAGGGCTCCTTTTTCCACTGGTCCATAGGTCCCGCCAGGAGGCTGCTCCAGTGCAGGCTTCCCACAAGGTCACAGCCTCCTCTGGGCATCCACCTGCTCCAGTGTGGGGTCCTCCATGGGCTGCAGGGGGGCAGCCTGCCTCACCATGGTCTTCACCACAGGCTGCAGGGCAATCTCTGCTCCGGCACCGGAAGCACCTCCTCCCTCTCCTTCCCTGACCTTGGTGTCTGCAGAGCTGTTTCTCTCATACCCCTTGTATGGCTGCTGATGCACAGGGTTTTTTTCCTTTTTAGAATACATTATCACAGAGATGCTACCACTGTTGCTGATAAGTTTGGCCTTGTCAAGCAGCGAGTCCATCTTGGAGCCCACTGACATTTGCTCTGTTGGACGTAGAGGAAGCTTCTAGCAGCTTTTCACAGAATCCACACCCATAGCCTCCCACTATCAAAACCTTGCCATGGAAACCTAATACACTTAGAATAAAAGGCAGCTGATTTTCCACATACATTGTTTTTAAAGTCATGTTATTCCAATTTAATTCTTTTTTCTTTTCCTTTTTTTTTTATCTGTTCTTTACACTCGGTTCTTCATCCATCAGGAGTTGGTTCGCCAGAATTCTGGGCTGTTCAGAGTGATGTAAGTGCTCTCACCATTAGTGCTGAGTTAGATACTAGCAAATTCTTTGGTTTGGTATGCTGTATTGTAAGGTCATATTAGTTCTGCTGTATGCTCTAGGTCACTCTACCATTAATGCTTGCCCAGATTCTTGTTAAGGGTATATGACTCACACTGCTTTTTACCCAGCTAGATTAGTATATCCAAGAGGAATCTTTTGTCATACCTTTTCGTCTGTACACTTACACGCTTCCAGTTTCATGCACTTCTTTCCCCTTGTGACTGTGTCCCTGATTTATCCCTAGAATTAGCTTGAATATCTCCATTAAATACAGCTTAGATAACGCTTAGAAGAGACTAAGACAGCCATAGATGCTTCTGATTTCTTTTCTCTCCACATGTTAATTTTCTACATTTTTTGATTAGAAATTAACAACAAAATGTTGTACAATAAGTTCCTTGGAAGATCAAAAATATTACAAGACTTTGGGAAAGAGATAAATACTGACATATGTCTGCAAAACATTCTGGAACCTGTGAGGTAGCATATCCAGGATGGTAGTACACCCCTGCCGTGCTCCTTGTAGTGTGCGTACAGGGAGTCAGTGTGAGATACGACTGGCTATGAATCCTGCCGTCTATGAACGCCACATGCTCTGGCCTTGTCAAGGTGTTAGATTTTTCCAATGTTAATGTGTTTAGCTGGCTTAAGTTAGGGCTGTGTAAAGAAAACAAGGATTCAGCAATAGTTTCAGACTAAGTCTTGTGAATGAACATCGTGAACAAATAAATGACAGGCAGATTTCAGTCTGCAGGCTCAAATAACAACTGTTTTAACAGTTGGGAGTTGGAAAGATCTGAGTAATTTTAGAAACAGAGCCATTTATAGCTGGTTAAAAGGTGACAGCCATAAAAAAGAGCTATGAATATTTTAAAAATTACTTGATATCTTCAGAAATTGTACTTCTTGATCAAAATAAGTTGCTAGGGATGAATCAGTATTTGGTGGGATGGGAAATTCAGACATAGAAGCCTGCGGGAACGGTTGGCAGGAAGCTAGGTAGATGTTCCTAGAAGAGAAGGTGGAGTGACAACTGGTAAGAAAAATGTCTGTGTTTTATTGTTTCAGAACACGGCTTCTCGCAATTTTTTGTGGTTAACAATGCTCCGTGATAGGGAGACTATTTTATAATTGCTTGCCAATTTAATTGCTCCAGAAGAAAGAAACCGATAGATCTGGTGAGGTAAATCATAGCTGATTCACTATTATGAATTATGAAAGCAGGAAAAAGAAATCACCTTGATGGACATGAGCTATTTGACTTCACAGTCCTGAACAACTGGGCTTTGAAGAACCAATCAACCTGACAGAAGATTTCAGAAACTTTAAACAGACATAAACTTATGTTAGATATGTGAAGTCTTTTAAATGACCTCAAGATTCTTTTCTCCTTGTTCTGAACAGCCTGGCATTAATTCACAGGAAGGCTCTCAGAAGTCTTAAAAGGTGTTAAAGGCTTTTGTAATCTTAAATATGATTTAATAATAAAAGAGAATACCTATCACAGAAAAATGACTTTTCATTCTGTATTTGCCAATGGAACTGAAAGAGCACAAGAATCATGTTTGAATTTTCAGACTCTTTAAAAAGAATTTCTAAGTAATTTGAGAGCCACAAAATCTGTTTCCAGCTCAGAATGTTTTCTAAAACTGCATAAAACCTGTTTAGCTTGAGGAGATAGATGATCTTACAAGAAAACTAATAACACTTTGTTTGCTCCTAATTTGATTCTTTCAAACTTGAAAACACAGTCCAGTAAATACAAGAAAACTTTATTAGTTATTTGTTTCTATTAAAAGTGTTACGTTACTCAGTGGGTAACTTCTTCAGAGCAACAGTGAATTTTGGATAATGTTAGCAGAAGTTAGGGGAAAATTTTTAATTAATTAATTAAATACTGGAACACAGAATCATCAATATCTACATGAAACTGGACTCAGTAAGACTAGCAGTAGCAAAAATGTAAGGTTCAGAACAGCAAAGACTGATCAGTGAGTCAAAGAAATCATTACAGTCCCACTTTTGCCATTAAATTTAGCTATGACTACCTATGACAGAATTGCGGTTGACTGAACTAGAAGATATTCTACAAGATAAAACAAAAAGGTTACTGCACAACTGTCCCGGTTTGAGCTAAACTTCC
>NW_010418726.1:0-9179 GCF_000710305.1 Buceros rhinoceros silvestris
TTTATTTTATTTTATTTTATTTTATTATTTTGTAGTGGGTTAGTAGCACGTTAGTTAGTCTTTGTTGGTGGCTCAACCATACCCTTGTTAATGCTGACATGGATGGGGATCCAAACTTGTGGAAAATGCTCTCCTTCAGAAAGAATTTGTCTTACAAGTATCAGTGGGATTATTGCACGAAGCAAAAAATTTGGCCTAGCGACTTTAGCTTGTTTGCATCAGGCTTAGATGCAGACTGCTGTATAGGGAATTGTTCATAGCGCTAGGCAAATATTGTAATTGCCAGATTACAGGCAAGAGCCCTGCAGCAACGGCACTGAACAAAGCAGTCTTGAGCTTTGCACATTTAGATTCTCCTGCTACTGAATTCAGGCTTCGAGGCGATCTACAGTTGTGTCCTTCTGGGACTGCCGAAGTTAGAATGCAAGATCTTAATTATGTGCAGGCCCAACCCAGCTTGGGATAATTTTCTACTATTTATTTTGGGTAGTTATCTTTGTTTTATGGAAACATGTCTTGCAAGAGATTGCTTGCCCCAGACATTTCCTCTATTGTTAAAAATCCTATCTGATCATATGAACATCTTTTGAAAATACTAACCTATTCTGACTTTGATTCCTAAAATGCCTCTGCATGCAGCATGTAGAATCACAGCAACAAAGCTGTGACGAGTACAGTATCTCACTTAATAAATCATTGGATGACACATGAGAAAGCTGTTGGCTTCCACAGATGCAGATCAAGCCTGGAAACCTAAAAGGAACATTCTCTGAAAGCTGCACTCCAAATATGCCCAAAAGGATCTCAAAAGGTCAGAGAGATAGGAATAAAGCAAGACAGTTCAAATGTCTGTGGTTAATATGATACAGGTGTTTTTTCATACATAATGCAGTTAGTTCACTACAGTAGCCTTGTTAAAGTTCTGTTTTGGTTCTCATGTTGAGGAAAACTTTTGCTACAGGACACAACAAGATCAATGTAAAACTGGTCACCTAGGTCACCCAGCTGACCTTGCTGAGAGATGTTGTAACAGCCTACAGCAGCCTGAGGAAAGGGAACAAAAGAGCACCAAGGTTTTTAGGTGGAGCCAGGCCAGGAAATGCTGCCAGCAGGATTTTACAAATCCGAATTAAATTTTAGAATGAAAAACCACTCTTAATGTGTCAAGCAAATAGCTCACCAGAAGTCCTGAAGACATGCAAGTGCCATCATTTTACACTTTCTAAGAGTTAGGAGTCTTTCATTGTAGTAGATATTTAGGCATTTAATCCCAAGAAAGGTTTCAAGGCTGTGAATCTTAAGACTTGTCTTAAACACACATCCATGAATCCTTTCTTTCAAAACACCAGCAAAGGTGAAAAAAAGAGGATCTCTTTTATGCAGTATTCTGGTGGTTATGGCATCCATCTGGGAAAAAGGAGATCCAAAATAATTTTTCTATCTATCTCTCATCTTGTAGTTTACACGGTATTTTGGGATGAAAAAGTCTCGAACTTGTCTCATTGGAACTGCTGTTTCACAGCATTTAAATCTTTTGTCCAGAGGAAATAAAATTCTTTAACGCCTTTCTATTCAGCTGACCTTAGACCAGTGACGAGACTCCAATGTCTTGAATTGTCCTTGTGCTCATGAGTTTTCTCTTCCTCATCCCCTCCTTTCATATGGTCTTTCTAACTAATCTTATATTAATGTCTGTTTTCTTACTGATGGTGTGACATCAGCACAGTTGATAAGTGGGTTCCAAGTCTATTGAATGATGGCTTGGAAGGTGAACAGTCATTTGCATATAGGGTAGGGAATGGGCTGGCAGTCGGCACCATTCGGCATGAAGCTGTGGTGCAGTTATCCCTGCTAACTTCTTATGGATCTCCATGCTTGCACTGTGTAGTGGACACTGGACTGTACAACACGCTTTCCTGACCTCATAGTGTTCTCTCTGCTAGCAATAAATAACTAGCATTGTTTCTCTGGCTTGAGTGATACAGGTTCTCTCACAAATATACCATCTTTGATTGAGGCAAAATATTTCTAGCCTTAAATAGTAATGGAGATAGAGCTGGAACTTTTTATCATTGCACCTTCCACGAAGTGTGAGCCTCAACCAGCAATGCACGCTAGGGGCTCAGTGGCTTGCTCTCCTGCCTGAAGTAAGAAAGAATCTTTAAATGTGGAAGAGTGGGCATTTGTCCTGTGGTAGTTTTTGTTGACTCCAAGTTTTTGTTTTGTTTTGTTTTTTTTTAAAAGTAAAATAAAAAGAAGTATGAAGATTCTTCTCCTCCAGGTCTTTTTGATCTCTGTCAGTTTCAGTAATGTTCCCCATTACATCAGTGTAACTTTAGGTCCTGTCACAGAAGTGTACATCTGACGATGTTTAAGTAGTCCAAAAGCAGAAGAGAAGAACATCTTCATTTATACACTGTATCTAAAGTCCAAGTCAAGCTCATGTCTTGTAGCTTGAACGAGTAAAACACAAACTTACTGCTACAATTTTTCCAGATGTTTTTCACAATTGTGTGAAGCAGTCAGCAATGTGAATGCTCTAAGTAGGAAAGTAAGGGTCGAGAAGTTTCTTCAAACTTGCACATTTAATGTGCTAAAATATATTATCAGATGCAGAGAACGCAGCATCACAACTGTTTTCAATTTTTATTCTTGAAGAGCATTCAGGCTGTATTATATATTAGCAGGAATCATCCAGCTGATATCCTTGAGCTAACAGAAATTTCTTTGAGGGACATGGCTATAGGACAAAATAGATTCCTTTATGGAAATTTATTATTTAAAATATAATCTAGTCTAGTGTTTTCAGTGACAGGACTTTATAGCAGTCATAGACAGTCAATCTCTTTCTTTTCAGGAAGACACTCAATAAATTACAGCACTCAGGGTGATGTTACTTATTTTCTTACAAGAGAAAATATAGATCAGCAGTGATAATTTTGTCCAAGATTGACAGAAGAAATATATGTACACATATTTTGAAGCAGAAGCTTTCATTCTTGCTGATGCACTGAAAGGTCTTTTTGAAATATATTTTGGATGACCCATTAAATCATCATGGTATATCCTGTATAGTTTAGCTTACAAATGAATTAAAGATGAATAAGCTAATATGTTTGTACACTTGTAATAGCTACAGGGTGTAAGGAATAGAGAAAGATGTACGTACATACTAATGGCTTGTTTATCGTTTGATGGACAATCTTTTTGGATCAAAAAGGGGAAAAATTCAAAGTTTTACACTCCAGAGAATAAAGATAGCATAAAACCAACCCATTAATAAAGTTTCTCAGACTGGGGAAAAGAGAGTAGCTTATTGGACATGAAAGTAAGAATGGAGACAGCCAATCACGTACTTTGCAAGAGCTGAAGGGGGATTTCTACAAGAACCGCTCCAAAAGTAGTGCCTCCAATTTTACTATGTTGGCCCATGACATCAGAGGAGGATATTGGTGGTGTGGCAGTGGAAGTTGAACCTTCATGCCAATATTCTGTTAAATTTTGTTGCCGTGTGACAGATGGCAGCAGAGGGACAGTTAACAAAATGGCATCTGACATGGTGGTGTGTATGTATCAAAGATGTGTAACTGAATCCCACCATGTGGAATAAATTCCACCCATTGACATTCATTGATGCTGCTGAACGTTTATGGAGACCAAGCAGTGGGTGTCAGCACAGTGAGGCAGTGGGTGCTGGGTTTCAGCAGTGGAGACAGTGACGGCCGGTCATCTTTGCTGGTGCAGATATTTACGAGCATGGCACTCAGGCTCTTGTTCATTGCTGGCAAAATTGCACAGCCATTGTGGAGACTGTGTTGAAAAATTGTGTTTTGTAGCTGAGAATTTGTGTACATTAGATGGAAAAAGTTTAAACCATCTTTCAGTGAGAAAAAAAAGGGTGGTGGTGGTGGTGTTTGTTGTTGTTCCCTGCCCCACATTTAAAAAAAAAAAAAAATCCCCCAAAGGACACCACAATTCAATTAAAACTACCATAATTTTCTAAGAATTAAGGATATAAGAAAGTTAATGTACCTGAAAGCCCCCAAAAGATGGATTTTTGGAAACTGGCCTTATGACCTTTTCTTACGTTACTTCTTGTATTTTGCCAGTTTTTGAAACTGAAAACAGTGTCAAAAGTACCTGTAAAACAAACCCAAGAGCAGAGCATCTTTATAAAGCCACATTCTCCAGAGTAGGACACTAACAGCTGGTTAATGTACATCACTATAACTTATGGGCACTAGTTGAGAGATATGTCAACAAAATCAGGTTTTATTCAGCTAATATTTTCTGTCTGTACTAGTTTGAAAACTTAGGTTTTCTTTGTTAGCTGGAAAATCATGGTTTGGCTGTGTGTGTGTCTGCGTAGAGCTATAGAAATTACTTCCTTTAAATGAGAAACTACATTGCTAGCTGTTTAATCAAAATTAAATAGAGGTCATCAAAAGATCTCCTGATCTATAATAGTGTTTCCCAAATGTTGGAAAGGTAAATTAAACTTTCAGAAAAATGTTTGCTTTCCGTTGTATAAAAACTGTGCTGTAAGAACCTTTGCCTTGAGACTTGTTTAAAAATAATTGTTACAACAAAGTGGAAGAGTGTTTGGATAGTTATCCTGGGTAGGTTTAGGTGTACTTAGACATAAGTGGAATGGAAACAAGCCATTCTAAATTTAAATGTGAATCTGTATAGGAATTTAAGTTGAACCACTAACACTTTTGGAAGTAACACATATTTCTACATATTCCCCCTTTTGGTTCCCTTTCTGCCCACATGCGCAGCTTTTGGAGCCATTTTCCTATTGTAAACCCTGTTCATTACCTTTTTTTTTTTTAAGTGCAGCTGATGCTTGTACTTGCATGTAAACTATGATGACATTACATGATAGGCAGTAAAATCTTCAGATCTATAAAGTGATTTGCGGATCTCTACTATCATTACAGCTCTATTCCTCATGTACATGACATCATGCTTGCTGCAATCACATAGGGAAAGTCTTGGTACTAGAAGGACATAGAGTTAAACAGAGGCTCATAAATAAAACGCTTATTCTTTCTGACAGCATATGGCAAATTATCCTCATCTCTTACACAGGCATTGCAGCTGCTTGTTCTCTCAAGTGAATCTTTGTCTTAGAAGAGGTGTTCATGTGATGTTATGCAAACTTGATACATTTGCTACCCATTTCCACAGCCATGTGTGGGTGCATCGGGGAGTGCATATATTTTCCAGTACACACCTTTTATGCTGTGGAATATGTAAAAGCAGGCTCTTTATTTACTGCCCGTTATGAGCCCTAGTCAGGTATAAGTGGTCCTGTGGACATAGCTAGAGACAATTTCCACTCCTGAGTTTGTAGGTATAAAGCTACAAAACAGAGCTTCTCTACGCAGAGATTGTGAATCTTACATGTGCAGAAAACACTCTTAACTGTGTAATTAAATTTCACAGAAAGAGCCCTTCACAAGAGGGAGAAAGAAATATTTCTTGACACCCAGACTCTCACTGCTGATAGCAGCTTTTTTTATTTGCCTATTAGTGATGGCTTCCAAATGAGTATGCTTGTATCCACTGACTTATCCCTATTCATCCACTCTTCCACCTTTCCTACTTTCCATTTATCAAACATTTAACTTTCTAGTGAAAAGGACTTGAAAAAATTGCAATACAGCAGTAAGATCATCGTGGGGCTGTTTGTTTTATGAGCTTATTTTCTGAATGGTATGAACAGTTACCGTGCGGAGGCTTACTGTTGATTCTCTGGCTCCCTCGTTAGTCTTTCTGCTCTGATTGTTTCCTGTTACTAGTAGCCACACACCTTCCAGTTTGTTCAGATTTATAGTTATCTGTCCACTTTGAGCAAACCGATGTGAGAAGAAAGGAGGTCCCATATGCCTTTGCACACTCAGGAGTTGCCAGCACACTGTTTTGACAGACACAATAATCATATCCTGAGGAATGTCTCTTGGCTATTTGTTTAACCCTGGTTTCAACCATTTGTTGTTGACACTAGCTTTGCAACTTCCAAGGCACACTGTGACTGACTGTCATGATTAACCTGAGGTGTTTTGAAAGGGGAATTGCAAATCATGTTCCACAAACCTGACTACAGACAGAGGAAGAAATACAAGGCCATTTTTGAAATTTGTGATCCTTGCATATCACAGGGACAAAAAAATCCCAAAGTTTAATTCAGTCTAATTTTTGTAGATGAAAAACTGGTCATGAACCAACCTGCACTTGCAGGTTGGAAAGCCAACGGTATCCTGGGCTGCAAGAAAAGAAGTATTGTCAGCCAGTCAAGGGAGGTGATTCTGTCCTTCCACTCTCATGAGACCCCACCTGGAGTACTGCATCCAGGACTGGAGTCCTCAGTACAGGAAAGACATGGACCTGTTGCAGCAGATCCAGTGAAGGGCACAAAAGTAATCAGAGGGATGGAACAGATCTCCTATAAGGAAAGGTTGAGAGGTTTGGAGTTACTGAGTATGGAGAAGAGGAGGCTCCAAGGAGACCTTATTGTGGTCTCTCAACACTTGAAGAGGTTTTACAGGAAAGATGGGGTCAGACTTTTTAAAATAGGACAAGGCTTAATAGTTTTAAACTAAAAGAGGGTAGATTCAGTCTAGATGTAAGGAAGACAGTTTTTACAATGGGGATGATGACACACTGGCACGTTACCCAGAGAGTTGGTAGATGCCCCATTCCTGGAAACATTCAAGATCAGGCTGTATGAGCCTCTGAGCAACCCGATCTTGTTGAAACTGTCCCTGCTCATTGCGGTGGCATTGATCTAGATGACCTTTAAAGGTTTCTTCCAACTGAAACTATTCTGTGATTCTAATTAATTTAACAAGGTTTGCTATTTATCTGTCTGAATTGCTCCCATCCAGTCCCTCAGAATCAAAATGCTTTTCTCACTCCAGTAACCCTTTTAAAAATATTTGTGTGGATCAGTTGTGGAACAGCAGCACTACCATGTGATAGAGACCAAACCATTCTTCTAAGAATTCTTTGCAACTGTGTATTACTAGAAGTTTTGCTTGACATGGGCAAATCACAAGTATTCTCCCAGTTTTGTAATGTGTTCACACAAACTACTTTTTTCAAAACAATATGTCCGTTTTTAGAAAGTCTGTCCATGGACAATTCAAAAACAGAAGGGTAATCTGAATTTAATGAATGTATTGCTAGAAATACTCAGGGCCGCTGTCTCGCTTTCAATGTTATTGTTGATTATTCTTTTATTCAACTGCTGTCATCTTCAGTGCCTTTGATTACAGTCATGAAATGAAATCTGTTTAATCTACACAGATTTAATGAACTTTAATCTTTTGAATATCTCAGAACTCCCTGATGTTACAGATGGAAGCAAAACTGACAATTTATCTCATTTGAATCCAGTTGTACTAGACAGTTTATTACGTGGTGTGATCAGAACCTTTCTGTGTGATGAAAATGCATTGCAAAGCAATTATAGCTCTATACTAACATTGATAGAAGTCCTAATTTCTATTGAAAATGCACTTTTTTTCTGTTTTGCTTGAAATGGTATTTTTTCATTATTTGATGAAAATTTGATTATTTGGTAATTTTGGAGCAATTTTAAAATTGGGGCATAAGAAAAAGTAGGGTACTGTAAAACCAAAATGAATGTTCACAAAGGTGCTATGCTACTACCTCTATATCAGTACTATTGACAGATATCTTCTTAACAGGAATTACAAAGCTCTGATGAGGAGAATATATTGAAGGCTAAATTAAATCCTGACATGATTATAGCATCAACATGTGATAATTTTCCAATCATCAATGACTTTGTGTCAGAATCTAATCTAACTGATATCTTAAAAATAGTGATACCTCTTCTTGGAGCTTCTATAACCTATATTCAGCCTGCTGCAATGATTTTTTCCTATGTAGTTATTTCATTTTTCATGTGTGTGCAAATAGCTTCCTCTGGTGTATCCATAGCAAGTGAAACACAAATTGTATTGGCACCACTGGGCTTAATTAATCTTTTTTTTAAACAAGATAAAGAGCAGTAATATAGGAAATAAGTACTGCAGGAGCAAATTTATTTCCCCAGTGAGATAAAATAGACCAGCTCACTCTAATGGAGGAATTAGCTTGGTCTGTGGTCTGTAAAACCTGCAAGCAAGGTAATGGTCATGGCCAAAATAAAAACAGGGAGAGGAGGAATATTAGAAAAGCCAGGCTGAGTATATACACACTTAATTATACTTCTTCTGGCTAGTCAGTGCCTCTTTTTATATTCATCTTCAGGTTAACACAGGATGCAGAAGTGACAGCTATGCCAAGCCAGTAGAAAATAGCAGAAAGGAATCTTAAAATCCATCGAGGTTGGGTTGACCAAAGAGAAGCCTTAAATCTGCTTTAGAACGGCATACTATCTTAGGCAGCCTGAGGAAATAGTAAAAGGAAAAATAATATGTAAACTTGCAGCATGTTCGTGTCAGGGTCTGTATGAGAATCTTTCTCTTTGGGGTCATAGTGTCTTACTTGTTTGGCAATCTGCTGCCAGAACTTGATCATTTTAATCTATTAGCAACTATTAGACAAATAACTTTTCTGTAAACTTCTATTTGACAATTTTAGATTGTCTTCCTTTTAATTTTTTCAATTTAATTGTGAATCTACTTTTTAAAATCTGTGAAGTGAAAAAATCATGGTTTTAATTTTCCTCTTTTTTAAAATTCAGATTTAGTGAGGCACATACTGTTAATACTTTAAAACTATAAACAATGGTGCTTTATTAGCTCATAAAGTGATGCTTAATTTTTTTACCTTTTTATAGAGAAGTATATTTTTCATGTATTTTGAAGGTTGTACAGTGGCTTAAAACAGGAAATGAAAGGTTGTTTAGGATAAAAAAAATTGTATATAATTATATATATTATACAATTTAGAAATTATATATGTTAGGAATTATTAATTATTAAGTCACTGGTAAAATGTGCTGGTGACATTCAAAAAGAGTAAAAATTCACGTCATTATGGTATCTAATAGATTATAAGGGCAACATAAAATGCACTTGTGGGAACCAACCTAGTAGGAAGTCAACCCTCATCCAGCTGCTAACTCATACCCCGCGGCATCATGGGGGTGTGAATCAGAAGGGTGAAAGTCTGAAAACTCAAAGGTGGAGAAAAAGACA
>NW_010418726.1:9403-32437 GCF_000710305.1 Buceros rhinoceros silvestris
CTTCCTGTCAGCAGGCAGATGTTCAGCCATTTCCAGGAAAGCAAGATGTCATCACATGTAGCTTTTACCTGGGAAGACAAACACCATAACTCCAAATGTCCCCCCTTCCTTCTTCTTCCCTGTGACTTTAGTTGCTGAGCATGATGCCGTATGGTGTGGGATTTCCCTCTGGTCAGCCGACATCCACTGTGTTGGCTGTGTCTCTGCCCAGCTTCTCGTGCACCCCCAGCCTGCTCACTGCTGGTGTGAGAAGCAGAAAAGGGCCTTGAAGCTGTGTAAACACTGCTCAACAGTGACTAAACCATGCGTGTGTTAACAACGCTGCTTTGGTTGCAAATCCAAAAAACCCACCGCACTAGCTACTGTGAAGAACGACTGACTCTGTTCAGCCAAGCCCAGTACCACGTGTCTGTGTATCACTTTTCACAGTTCTGGCAAATGTTTTGCCATCAGCTCTGTAAGTCACAGCCCCTGCGCTTTGATAGCAGACGGCACATGGGTCCCGCGTGAGACATTTAGGCCTGCCTTATGTATGGGTGTTAAATAGCAGTGATAACTTATAGAACTGAGGGAGGACACTTTGATTTGGAGGGAGTGGTTGTCAATATTTGTATACAAATGAAAAAAAGAACAAAAATCTGAGGAATAAAGCTCCTGTTTCCTGGAGGATCTGATATGCCTGAGAAATTCCCATAGATGAGATTTTTTTGAGTAACCACTGACATATTAAAAAAAAGACTATTACAACCATAAAGAAATGACTTGATTCAGTCGGTTTATGTAAACACGCGTGGGTGGATGCTGAGGTTGGCGCTTTTTTTCCTAGAAGCTTCTGTCACCAGTTGCACAGTACAAACTGGATGCAATATTCAGCTTTGGGGGCTCGTTGAACTATGCTTGTTCAGCTCGGTATCCAAGGTGATGTAGAATCAGACCTGTGTGCCTCAGTGATCAGGGTCTACATCTAAAGATTAATGAACTTCGTGCAAACTTACAACTTTTCTCTGCTTCCTGTAACAGGCAGAATTAGAGGTGTGTATCCACGTGGCTAGAAGTGTTGGAGAAACTTAGGTTCAGACCTGGATTTTACAGTTAGTGTTATCTGTAGTGCATGTGTCATGAGTTTCTCAGCACCCCATAAGCCCATGCTGTCATGAATCTTGAGAACAATTCAGAACCGGTCACTTTTACTAGCTGGCTTTGCTATAATGAATCCTTAGGCTGTGGAATTCACCTATATTGTGAGGACTAAGTTACTCAAGAAACTGTGTTCGTTTCTTGCCAGCACAAAAAATGTGACTACAGTTTTTTTAAAAGCTCTCCAAGACACATCTCTAAGGAGCATATAGAAGAAGGGGGGGAAAAAAGTTACCAAAAGAGAGCTAAACATGCACTTCACCAGATAGTATTTTGGTGCCTAAACGCATATAAAATGGAGATACTGTCCTCCACTAAGAACTTGTCAGGCTACTTGAAAGGTGGGCTGTTCTAGTAGTGGAAATGATTCATGTCTTTTAAGCAGAATGCCTGAAGGGATAGCTCAAAACCAGAGCTCATGGAGGCCTGCATAGCCAAGGCTCTGTGAGGTTCACTGTGCAGCCAGACTTGTGATCCTAATAAAGCTTAAAGCCAGATCCATTCTGTCACCACACACTATCAATAGGAATAAAACCACAATGAAAATAATTGTAGTCATCTGAAAATTAAAACAGGTGTTTCATTTTGTTCCAGTGACCTGAGTAGAATGCGAATGAGGCAACCTCTGAATAAGAATCACTAATAAAAAACTTTTTATAAGACAGTTGATTTAATTTGCATGTAGAACTTAGCTAGTAAACACACTATTAACAGCACTTTAAATGCAAATTTTTCAACAGAATTTTTAAGCCCATACATGAACTTCAAGGCATTCTAAGGAACAAATCTTGCCTGTAAGTTGCTTCTGGAATAGAAAAAGGTGAAAGTAGCTTTGGGCAAAAGTTTAACAGTTTTATTCCACTGCTTTTCTCCCTGAAGACAGAATCTTTGCTTGTATTCCAACTTGCTGGTTAGTTAAACAAATTAGAATTCTTGCCAAAGTGCAGACATCCATTTTTAAATATAGAGCTCTTTCTTTCTGTAATGCTATTTTATTTTCTTATAGTATTACAATTAAATAGATATGGAGGTCCTTTAGCAGCCTAAATTGTGTACAGCTCTATTATTTTAGGTGCATAAGACATGTGTCTTATAAAATTGTCTCATATTTTAGAGCACCAGAACTGACTGATCAACTAGTAGATGCAAATTTATTATGTAGGTACTTACATTAAGAAGATCAGAGATGTTCAAAAGCTGAGTATGCCTCACTTTAGGATAAGGGCCCTATGAACATTTTAACAAGAATACTCGAGAAACTGTGTTATGATCAAAATTAACTTTTGCCATTGATATTGAAGGAATAAAAATAATTTTAAATGGATTTAAGAGGAAATTCCAATCAAAAGAAAAATATATTAGTAAAATGTGGATATGACCTGCAATCTGCAGTGATCAGCCACAGTGCTTTCCTTTTTGACAATCCTTCTTCTTGCATACATTGTGCCTTTAGACTGAAAATTCTTTAGAAAGAAGAATCTTGGGTTCATACCTATCAGTATAGTACACACTCTATTTCTGTCACTGCATTTAAAAAAAAAAAAGGAAAAGCTGACACTTATATTGCACTGCAAGTAAGTATTTTATTATCCTAAGTGATTACAACCTCTAGAAAAAGCACTTATGAGAGGAACTGAGAGTTTAGGACTGATATTTTTTGAAGACTTAACATCATGAAATTTCTCTGTGCTGAGGAACTGATACATTGATCACCATTGTTCGTGCATCATCTATTTCTTATTATAATAGTTCTACTGACTCAAATTAAGTTAAGCATTTTGAGTATATTGCTCTTGTACTACAAACTTAGAGTGAGCCTGTTCCTTTGGCTGTTTACTTTCCCTAGTGCAGTTGGCCCCAATTTTTTTCTAGTTGGTGCAAGTATAAGACATTTGCTATCCTACTGTAGTACGTGCAATATTAGCCACATATTTGATTTAACTGATAGTTGTATCACTTTATGTAGCTACTATTACTTTCAAAATATTTTTATTTTAAATACCCAAATTATTCTTGTTTTCAGGCTCATAGTCATGTTATACTCTTAAATTTCAAGATGTTAATTAATGCTGCCACCATTGTTTGTGTCTCTGCTGAGCTGCATGCATGTGTGCTTTTGTAAAGAGGTGGGAGTCGCGGGGAAAGGTGTGTCAGCGACCGTGGGCATATTGTGAATGGAACTTGTAATTTGTAATGTATTTGTAGATTGGACTCAGCAACCAGTGAGGAGATTGACGTCCAAGACAAATAGTGTTGTTTGCTTTCTTGTAGCTTCAACACTGCTGTCAGACTCCTGTGGGTTCCTGAGGATTGTCTAACCTCAGAAGTTGGACTTTTAGCTTTGTCACTAAAAAGGAAGTGGTAAAATCTCTCATTCATTTTAGAAGTGGTTTAAAAAGTGGTTTGTGTTTGCATAGCTTTCGTAATACAAGTTATCTTCAGGAAACATGAATGATTCTTTTGGAACTGCAAGCAAGTAGGATCAAAGATGCCCTTTGGCATGCTTCCCTCTACCATTTCTGTAACTGTGCCAGAAGTTTCTATCCTCACGATTCTGCTGACATAACTATATATTCCATTGCTTATTCAAACTGTAAAATCATTTGGTGGGAAGAGACCTTTAAGATTATCGAGTCCAACTGTTCACCCTGCACTGCCAGGGTCCCTAAACCATGTCCCTCAGCACCACATCTACACATCTTTTAAACACTTCCAGGGATGGGGACTCCACCACTTCCCTGAGCAGCCTGTTCCAATGCCTCACAACCCTCTCTGTAAAGAAGTTTTTCCTGATATCCAACCTAAATCTCCCCTGGTGCAACGAAAGGCCATTTCCTCTTGTCCTGTCACTTGTTATATGGGAGAAGAGACTGACCCCAATGTCACTACAACTTCCTTTCGGGTAGTTGTAGAGAGCAATAAGGTCTCCCCTGAGCCTCCTTTGATCCACGCTAAACAAGCCCAATTTGCTCATCTGCTCCTCATAAGACTTGCTCTCCAGACCCTTCACCAGCTTTGTTGCTTTTCTCTGAACATGCTCAAGCACCTCAACATCCTTCTTGAAGTGAGGGGCCCAAAACTGAACAGAGTGTTTAAGATGTGGCCTCACTAGTGCTGAGTACAGTATATGAAATGATCTGCATAGAAAGCAACAAGTTTAATTTTTTGTTTAGTTGTTTGGATTATTTTAGACCAGGGCTTGTTTGGTTTTTTTCCCCTAACCTTGACCATTTCACACATCCGGCTTAGGGAAGGGCTAAACTGTTGTGTCAATGTAACTGGCAGGAGAGAAGTGTGGGAACCAATAGCTGATGGTGGGTGAGAGGTGATAATGATTTAAACCAGACCTGCAGTTGAGAAGCTCCTAATGTAAGTCTCTACTATAACCAGGCTGCTATATTCCAAAGAAGGGAAAATGAATATTCTTGATGATGTCAGTGTTCAATAAGACCGGAATTTCATATTTATACAAGTTCAGTAGCAAACTACTGTTGCGTTCACTTAGCCTGAAATCCACTGAAGTCGATGGTATGGAGTAGTCAATAGACACTTTCTGCCTCTTAGTATCAGATAGTACATTATCCGTAATGTGGTGTGAATGTGAGCTATTAAAAGAAACTACCTTCCTTCTTCTACTCCTGCTTTTGGCTTTATGTGTATTTCCCTTGAGTCAGATCCAATGACCGAAATTTAGCCCACCACTGAAAGAATAAACCCAAACCAAACAAAAATTAGTTTTCCATTAGATTGGGTTGCTAAAATGACTCATCCTGCAGCTGTGGATTAGTTACATCTGATGCAAGGGAGTGAAACAGCAGCTGAGGCTGGGGAAGAGACCACCCCGGCCAGCGACAGCTCACAGGTTCTCCAAACAAGTTGTCATGTTCTGGAAGAAAAAATCTCACCCTCCAGCCCACTCTCCTCTCCTCCTGTCAGCATGAGCATTGCCACAGTGTGGCAATGATGTGGAGCTAACGAACTGACCTGTTGTGTGGTATTACTAGCCCAGATCAGGTTTACCAAACAAATGCATATAGTGCTGTAAGGGAAGGGATAGTGCAGAGCAGGCTTAGTGGCCAGGACTAAAGTGAGGCTGCTTTTCACAACAGGGATGCTTGCTTAAAGTGCATGCAAAGCTCTGGGCTTACGATAAAGCTCTTAAGGCATCTTAGCCGAATTTAAAACACTCCTTCTGCACTCATGCTTCATATTCCCGTTCTGTCTGTTACACCTGGGCAGGTATTCTTGTGATGTGATGATGGTAACCACATTCAGATAAATAATCTGTTAAAAAATAAATCCATGTAAAAAGTATTTTTCACCCCATGACTTCTCAGATCATCTCATTGCATTATCAGATGAATAACATCAGAAATTGAAGAAACTCTGATTGTGGTAGCCCCGATTTTAGATCTATTCAGACACCTAGTGAATCTCACCCTTAAATATATCTCCTGTTGATGGATGCAAGTAAGAAACAACACTAATCTGGTGCTTCCCTGATGTCCCAAGTTCGAACAGCCACAGGATGTTGGAATTTTCATTGTGGAGAGAAAGACTTAGCAATTTCTTTCCCTTTTAGTGTTTCTCTTCTTTAGAGGTTTAGAAGTTTAGCCTTGTGTTGCTGATAGGTGATAATAAAACTGGAACAATGTTAATCATCCCTCTGCTATTTCCAAGTTGCACACAGTGGAATAAATCAATGATCAGAATTTACATCAGTGGAAGAAATAATTTTTCTTCCTTGTATTATTTCTTCAAGCAGTCAAACACAGGGTATAGAATCGGGTTTCCTGCTAAGGAAGATGATAGAAAGAATGATTCAATATGAACTGCAGCTGTGAAAAGCTGAAAGCTGTTTGCCTCTTACAAAAAGGAGGATTTGCTTTTCTTAATTGTTTGAATCATTTCTGGGTAAATTTGTGTAACTCATTTTGGAGGGGAGATGAACTCATTAATTGGCTGTGAAAATACTCAGTCTGAGCTTTCAGCGTTCATGCAGTTATAAATTCTCTTTACCAATCTGCCGGAAAGTTTCAGTCCCTCTGAGAGAAAATAAGGAAAAAAAAATCTGTTTTCTTCCACCCAATTAAAGACTTTTTGTATGAAACAGTAATGTTTTCATAAAGTTGCACTATTTACAAAAGAAAAAAATCTCCTCATCTGCAAATTCTACTGAATATGAGGATTTTTTTGACTCCTCTGAACAAAAGGATGAATAACCTCAGGATTTCACCCTGTGTATTTTTTCTTTGATCTTACAGTATTACTTTCTGGCGTTATTTACCTTTTTTTTTTCTTTTGTCTTCCTTTGGTAAATTAACATATGTGGAGCTTTTAAAAATTGCTTCAGTGGAGCTAGTAGAGAGGGAATTATACAAAACAATTATCTCTTCCAGAAAACAAAAAGCCTAAAAACCAGCTAATTATTTTCATGTTTGTGGGCATCCATTGCATCGAGACTTTTCTGAACTCCCACTGTTCTACTCTGTCTTGGTCTCTGACCTCCCAAGTAAAAAACGCATTGTCAAAACTCTTCTCCTTGATCTCTCTGAAAAGGCCCTTTCTTGTCATTGTTTTAAGTTCCTCAGCTGCAAATCTATTAATTACACAACAGATAATTAGGTCCATATAAAAACCCCCGAAAATAAAAAAAATTGAAACCACTTCAAAATGGCAACAGAGGCTAGATGTCTTTGTAAATTAGCTAATAGTATTAAGGAGTTCTGTCATACAATATTCAAGCATATTCTTTGTTATTATCTGGAAGGAAAAATATCTAAATATTGTTGCTTGGGTACTTAAATAGCAACAGGAAGAATTCCTTTTTTTGAGTTTTTTGTTTGTTTTTCTTCTAGAATTAAAAAGTCAGATTGTAAAATTTCCCAGAATTACTCAAAATACCACTGAAAAGAGTCTGACTCTGTCTTGTGTACGCCTTCCCTTCAGGTATGTGTACGCATTGGTGAGACCCACCCCAGATCTTCTCCTCTCCAGGCAAACCAGTCTCAATTCTCAGCATTTTCTCACAGGACAGACGCTTCAGACCCTTAATCATCTTCATGGCCCTTTGTGGGACTCCCTTCAGTATGTTCATATTTCTCTCATACTGAGGAGCCAAGAACTAGGCACAACGCTCCAGGCGTGGCCTCACCAGTGCTGAGTAGAGGGGCAGGATCACCTCTCTCCTGATGGTACCTTTCATCCTACAGGACATCACTCACCTTTGGCGCTAGGGCTCATTACCGGCTTGTGTTCAACCTGGTGTCTGCCAGGACCCCCAGATCCCTTTCTGCCAGGAGGGTGGGCCCCAGCATATGTTAGTTACTCCCCAGGAGCAGGACTTTGCACTTCTTCTTGTGGAACTTCGTGAGGTCCCTGTCAGCCCTTTTCTCCAGGTGTTGAGGTCATCCTTCTTTGCATGGCTAATACGGTCATTTTGCTGCTCATGCAAAATGATATTTCCTGACCTAGTGTAAAATAAATTATGAGATTATTTTTGCTTCTTCTGAAGTCTGTCTCCAAATCAGAGTACATGTATGCTATCAAGATCAGGATCTTAGGCTGTAACCAAGTGTTTTTCATATGTCAGTTACTGGATATTTAAAGTAAAAAGTAAGCCTTGGGTTGACTTCCTGCTAATTCTATGATATTTTATATATTGAGTGAAACTATGTTTATAACAATTTGCTAAGGCAAATCGGCATAATTTTGTTATGTCTTTCTATCTAATAAATTCAATCTCATTAAATGTAAAAGTCCAGAAGAAAAAGAAATACTGATTTTTAAAAAATCTTTTTCTCTTTAAATATTATGCTTATATCTATATGAATGTTTCCTAGATTAAGGAAGGTCATGTGTGTCAGAACAAAGATAAAACTCTATTTCTGTTTTTAAATGGGGTCAGTGTTATGTGATAACTATTATGAGCCTCATTTATTTTATTTCCACAGCTAAACTAAATTACATTACTTTTCTTAACATTCTATTTTAACACTCATTTTGGAAATAGGTGAGGACATTTGCAGAACTAATGAGGGAATTAATTTTTCTGGAGGCTTTGGGAAGATTGTCCATTTCAAAACCTTTTATGGACCTATTTTTGAAAACATTCTTTCAATATTTTCTTCTAAAGTGAAGTCCTAGCTTTCTAAATTCGCCTTTTAAATTGTTATTAAAAAAGTATCAAACAGGCTCTCAAACCTTTGTTTCTAAGATATATTAAATGCTTATGATTGAACATAAATAAAATTATCAAGAATATACAGTAATTACCACTGTTGGTGAAGTGAAAGATTTTTAACACTGGAATCTTTAATATGGCTAGAAAAAAAAATAAAGTACAGTGTGTAAGCATAACAGGGGACCAATAATTTAAATGAACTTCCAGATAATGTAAGGAGAATGAAGTAATGAAAATCTTTTCAGTGTCTACCAGCTCCTCCATTCCTCTGTCTTATTCAGATTTAATCTATGTTATCTTTTCCCCTCAACGCTTTTCCCAGCCCCTGTCAGGTGCTTCACTCCCTGTAAAAGTCCTGTCTCATACACTTCAAGGTGGAGAATGTCTCTTCAATACATCAACATCGATAGGTTGTTTCTCCTCCTTGTTTTTTTTTTTTTTTAAATGAGTGTGATTTTCTAGAGGTTTTCAATTTTTGACTAGACTTTTCTGCCCTGTGATTATATTCCCAAGCTTTTTTACACCCATAAAT
This sequence comes from Buceros rhinoceros silvestris, assembly GCF_000710305.1. Taxonomy (NCBI): domain Eukaryota; kingdom Metazoa; phylum Chordata; class Aves; order Bucerotiformes; family Bucerotidae; genus Buceros; species Buceros rhinoceros. Next base: position 18,256 of record NW_010418726.1, read on the forward strand.
ACGTGTGTGTAGTCCCTGAATCATTAATATCTATTTTTTTATAAATGTCAGAAAACACACAAAAAAAACCCGAAACAATCTCCTCCCAAACCAGTCCCGCAAAACCAAAGCCTGTGGAAAAAACAGGGGAGGTAGCCCAGCTTATTTATGAGCAGAGGAAAAAATGGTATTTTGCAATTTTTGAATTGTTATTCTGGATGAGCTTAATAGCTTGAGACTCCAGAATGCTCAGTACAAAGTTGTTCTGAAGAGCACCATCCAAAAATCACAGTCGTTCCCACAGTCCAGGCAGTAGTCAGCTGTTCCCACAGGGTGTATTAGCGAAACCTTTCCACATCAGAAAAGTCCTTAGATCAAATTTCACTTCTCCAAAAGGTATTTGACATCAATGCTGCAAATGATTCTACTTAACTGAGAGTCAATGTGCATGTAAAGGGCTGTAATTTGTGTCTTCCAGAAAAGTACACAAAACCTCAATGCACAAAAACAAAACCACAGTTTAAAAATAGAAGTATCTGAAAGGGGGATGTCTTCCTGTGACTTTCCTGTATCAGAATAAAGCTAAATCTAAACTAATTATACAGAGATTTGTAGTATGTGAGGATACAGAACATCAGTTGGTGCAGTTCTCATGAACGTGTGCTGGAACCAATAAAACTGAAAGGTGACTTGGGCGAGGATGAAGGCATTCGGGTTATCTGAGAGAAAGAGTTCTGGAAATAGCTTCACACCCGGACACACCCACACCCCATCCCCTTTCTACAGAACTTGCAGATCAAAACTTACATTCTGTAGAACTTTGTTCCTTACTCAGTGCAGACTTCCTAAAAAATGCATGATATGTGACTCAATGCTAATTTCTGAAAGGAGATGAAAGGTAATAATTTGTCTACTTTTGTAATCTACTTGGACTGCTCAGATCTCTTTCGTGCAAAGTCTGGTCTGGCCCCCCCTAACCGGGTGTTTACTAACCAAAGTTCTTTTCTTACCAAACAAGTTCGTTTTGCCATGATCCATAAGCCCTTAAAACTGTTTTTCTATTTGTTGAAGTAAAAGCTTATATTTTATATTCATAAGAATAAGAAATACCAACACCACGGATCATACAAATCCAGCTGATGCTGCTGTTTGATGTTATATTAGAGGCTTGATACTGTCATTACGAGTAATGTTGCTGGAGCTGTGGCTTCAAGATGATGAATGACTTCGCCTGTTAAATTGCCATATAGACTGGTCCTAAAAACCAGGTTAAACAGAAAATGGAATCAAATGTCACAGCAGTATATTGACTTATATAGCTGTCCTGTTTATGTAATTCAGGTTTTCTTTACTTGAGTAAAGCTGTGCAACTGAGATTGTTAAGTATGTGGTGGGGAGGAAGAAACGTGCTTATGGAGTTTAATAATATAATGCATTCTTCCCCCCAATATTAAATTTTTTACTCCATTATTTCATAGTAATAACTATTCCTCCTCCGACAGTGGGACAAATGAGAGCAGCAACTGATTCAAGTAGCCAAATCCAGCTACCGGTGCTTAGCACCACACCAGCATGGTGTCTTGCTCTTCAAATGTACTGTGGATCCCTTTATTGTCTCTTCTGAAAACATCTGTCTGCCTAGAAAAAACAAAGCCAAGCAGCTATGCACGTGATGCCATGTGTTAAAATCCTGCCCCCTTTGCACCGGGAAGTATTTCAGAGGGTTTCATTGAAAGAGCAACAGCTCACAGGAGAAGTAGCATTATTTTCTCACCATCACCACTCATTTTTTTCCCCCTGCTCATTTGCACAGCTACTCATTAGTAGATCCAACAGACAGCCCAACATTTTGCCAAATTTTGCTTATTTATTTTGATTTTTATTCCTCTGATGTTATGTTTGTCCTGTCATGCAGGATTCTGATGGTGGCAAATTAGATGCTGGTGGGTGGAATACCTTAATATATGAAATTATGGGGAGACCAGTATTTTTGGATGATCTTTTCAATTTAGAAAACTTATTCTGACCTATGCTTTATCTTACTTTCTTTTGAAGGTTATTATTGGTCTTTCAATTTTTGGGTTATTTCATTACTGTACTAGGTACAAGTTTTATTAACAATCCCGTCCTGTAAATAGTGTCATGCTAGGGAAGGATGTATCAAACCTGTTGTTGGGCTTTCTCATAATTTATCCTCAGCAGAGCAAATGGCATGCAGTAGTTGTCACAAATTTATTGATTTATTAGAATTTATCCATAAATGAGTCATGCTGTTTGTAACTATTTTATCTAATGTAAATCAAAATAAGTGCATCTAATTAAATGGAACTAAAGTCAAGCTGAAGAATTATTCATTTATCTTCAGTGTCCTGTACAAAATACATATTGTCTCCTGGATGCTTAGCTGATGGGGAAAAAAAAGTTATACATATTAAGTAGAAGTTACATTACTAGACAAATTATGGTTCATATCTATACAATCTGCAGAATGCAATAAGAATTTGTCTTTCTTCGTAAATGAGTTTCCATTTGGATATCGTCTGAATTCTTGGGAAATTTCCATTGCTTTGTAACTTGCCGCTCCTTATATCACATTGTAATTTTTACAGTTGCCTGTTTTTCATGTTCAGTTTAAGTATAACTTAGTGCAGAGAAGTAAAATGAGTCATTCAGATACAAGTATTCAACAGACTTTGGATCTGGATACGTTAGGCTTGAAACGAACCTAAACAAACCTTTGTATATTCCATAGATTGTGCAATGGACTTTCTTTGTTTTAAACGTCTCTGCTCCAAGACTGCCTGCTCAAGAATAGTAAGATTGGTCTACGAGTACTCTTTTGAAAAGATGAAGCAGTGAAAATGAAAATATGAAGCACCATTACAAGAGCAGTAATGGCTTTTTAAATTTTTTTAAAAAAACCACTGAAACACTAAGCGTGTGAGTGCTGCCCATTTCTGTATTGTGCTGTTCTTAAACTTCATTCAGAATGGCAAGAGAAATGTCACTCTTGCTTACAGGTGTTTGAGCAAAAGAATCCAGCCAACATGCTTATCTCTCAATTGCAAGCTGCTTTCCTTGCTTTTTCAGGTTCCAAAAAATCCAGCTGCTGGATACCCTACTGTGAAAATCTTCAAGTTCCCCTAGCAGCTTTTATGAAACAGCAAGTACTATCCTAAAAACCTCAGAGCAAATCTTAAGCTGAAAATGCTGGGGATAATCTAAAAACAACTGAAAAAAAGCTTAGGGGTTGGCTGCTAGTTTGATTATTCATGCTTAGACTCATTTAAGGAGAATACTCTTTTCCTTAACAGATCTGAGATTGCTGTGAAGTTTTTCCAGAGTTGGTAGAATTGAGAAGCCTCAATGGCATTGAGGATGCTTTACTTCAGTGACCACAGGTTTGGCTGTAAGTGGTTCTCTTTAGGAAATAGAACAGAACCAGTGTGGGGTTGTTAACTTCAGGAATGTTACGAATCAGAAAAATTTACCAAATTTCTCAGCTCTAATTATAACTTAGAGAACACTTGCAAAGACAAGGATACAAAATATATGTGGAGGGGTTGTTCGTTTCATGTTTGATTGATTTCTGTTACTTCTAGACTGCTTGCATAGGGAATTTCTCTCCAGTGAATGTACTCATCAGGTTTCTGCGCACACTGAACTCCAGTCCTGAGCTTCTTATGACCTATTTGAACTAAATAGAAACATTTTTTTATTACTGACCCAGCAGATCTGTTTCCATTGTCAAGTGTGCAAAATTTCTTTGTACTACACTGTTAATATGCTTAAAACCCAGCCTTTTGTTACATTCTCTCTTACTCTCTGACTCACTTGAATTCTTAAATAACATTTTGACATGCATGAACTTTGGACATATGATGGCACTGCTGTGCCTAAACTAGCTCTGTTTCGTGATTACATGCTCCTTGCCATGACTGGTTTTCAGAAAAAAAGCAACCCTAAGAAAACTCTAGAAAGTAGTTTTTGTAGGTTTTTAAGGAAAACTTTTCTCAATAGTTCATCTATTTTACCCCATAAATGGCTTCCAACCTCATTTATTGACCAAAGTCTGGATCTCTTTTGATTTTTCAATATTGTCAACCATTTCAGGAACTGCTTTTTCTCCTCCGTGTTTTCAAATGTGTATGATGAAGTATTTGATACATTTTTTTCTTGTTTGGATTGTTTACTAGCCGCATAACTTATTTCTAGCAAATCATGGAGGCTGATTCCAAAGCAAATATTCCTAAGTGGGTTTTTAACAGAACTCTGGGCCTGCAAGTATGAGTGCACAACCCAGGGAGTCTTTTGTAGCGCCTGGGCCCTGTAAAACTTTAAGTCTAGGTGCTCAAGAATGGTAATAGAAGTGTATATCCTGCAGGAAGCCAGATAGAAGGCTTCCTGTCTACAATACAAGAGCAGTAAATGGGATGCCAAAGGTCAGAGGATCTGGGAAGGTCAAATGAAGGGAAACTATATCCTTTCATCTTCTAGCTAACAGGAGCTGGCAAAGTTTGAAAGGATCGTTTTTGCTTCAGAGTTCTTGTTTGAAAATAAAAGCTAGCTTAAAATAAAGAGCTTGGGTGTTCATGATTCTCAGAAACTTTTGCTCTGTTCTTTGAGCCAGTTCATATGACTTCTGGTTTGCGGTGTCTGCAGCAGTAACAGATGCAGATGACTCAGTTTGCAGCACTTTGCTGTTTGTTTCCCTCCAGGGAAACAAGAGGCAAGTATAAATATTGCTCACTTCACCTTTAGCTCAGTCATTAATTGTGTGCAAAGTTCTTTTTTTTTTTTACTGCCCGTGGAATGTCTGTTACCCTTCTGAAGCTTATCCTAGTGTTTTAGACATCTATAACTCCCCCATGTTCTTTCTGTCCCACCCCTACCACATGTAAAACTGTGGTATATGTCTGCCTTATAGGTTGCTCCTGGAGTGACCAGTAACCACTAGGGTTAGATTTGTGTCTGTAACCACTGGAAAGTCATTTTCTGGACAACAGGTTTTTTTTCTGGTATCTAATTGCTTGGCTGGAAGACAACACAATTACTCTTACAAAACTATTATGGAATTACAGAATGAGACAGGTATGAGTAACAGATTCTCAGGAAGCAGCTAAAGTTACGGAGGACTACAGAGTGAGCAAGAGTCAACAATCTTGTTATTTTCAAAGATGCCAGAGAACAGGAAGTAGTGTAGTGTAACAGGAAATAGTGTAACTACAAAAATGGTTTATAAGTGAAGTGATCCTTCCAAGCTAATATTCTGTGTCCACTTTGGAGTGGTGGAGACAAAGGAAGGGAGACTGGTTGTAGGGTATCAAGACAAAAGTTACAAAAGTGATCATAGAGGCAGGACACTTGACTTCAAGTACAATACGAACACTTTCCAGTTGTCTAGCCATGACTTACAGAAAAATGTAAATAGATGGATTCTGCAAAAAGGGAAAAACTCTGTGTTTTGGTTTCTGTTCCTGTGGTCAATAATAAACCAGTTAGTATGGCAGGTGCTTCCTTCTTCTCAGTTGCATTTTTTGTCTGTGCCTATATTCAGCCAGTGCCACCTGTGTGGCCCTCCAGAATTGGTTGCAAACAGGAGTGACAGAAGTATCTCTAGGTGTGTGATCCTCTATGAAAAATACCTGAAATAAATAGAGGGAAAATTGCATAACATCATGTTAACAACTGCGTCAAAAATTCTCAGTGAAGAATGAGGACTGATGCTCTTAAGGAACTTTTGTGATGGGATAAAAACAGTCCCCAGTACACAGTCCATTCAAGCAGGAGCTTGTGCTGGTCACTTTTATCCTGCAGCTGAGTGGCAGGGAGCAATGGCAACACACCTCAAGTTCAGGTCCATCAAGTGTAGTAATTCTTCCTGTTTGTGAATCCATTTCCCAGTTTCTTTCATTTTCAGTTCTCCTTTTCCTTTTTTACTTCTAATACAGTACAGCATTTTAGGTCATCATAACCTGTTAAAGGAGTAGTGTGGCCTCTGTATGCCGGAAACTTGCTTTAATCTTTACTCCCTTAAATATTTTTAGTACAAAAATGACTTCTATTTTGGATAGAAAATTCCCACCCTACAAAACACCTGTTGTTGAATTCCACCGCTTCTTTGCTTGAGAATCTTTTTTGTCATCTGTGTGTGTGCTGCTTTTCCTCCTGTTTCAGTGTGGTTTTAGATTTGCACAATGTGCATTTTGGACAAATTGTGGCCTTGATTTTAAGATCATGTCTAAGCAGGGTCCACTAGATTTCCTTCTCAGATATGTACTGGCAACATTTCTAAATGCATTTCATTTGATAATTAATCACCTGCAGCTCCTGTTAAGTTGAAAGATGATTGTTGTCTTCAAGATTTTTCTTACAGATAAGAGTATCTTTTTTCAATGTGCTTCAAACTTTAAAATTTAATTACGTGCAAAGACTATTTTAGTCTTCTATTTGGTCTCCTCTATGAAGGATATATTCTTAGTACTCAGATGATGTAGTTTAAAACAGATGCTTTTTAAAAACAGATTTATCTAGGTTTAAGGGTTGCTTTCCTCACTTTTCTGGCTTTTCTTCAATTAAAAAACAGTTTAATGGTGCATAAATGGAAGAGTAGACTCTTCATCAAGAGTTAACATTCAACAAACAAACTTCTTTTCCTAGGCTTCCCAACTGTGTCAAGTCAAGAGTTCTGCTATGGAATATGTGGTACTTACTTTGATTTCACGTTTCCTTGTATTGTGTCTCACCTCCGAGAAAGGTTTCAAAGTCACGTTTGCAGTATTGCTTTCTGTACAGGTTATGCTCTTTGATAGTCTTTCTTAAATGTGTGGAAATGTAACTTTATCTTGCCGTGATGTTTTTCTACTTACATGGTGATGAAGAACGCTAATGAGTTTCCTGTAGCTTTTGCAGATTAGTTAGTGTCACAAAGCTTATCACTGGATACAAATGGCCCGAATAATCTGGACATAGCAGCCTCTATGTCTTTTTCTGAACAACCCTGTGTTTTGCAAAAATGTAGTGTAGTTAAAATGATGATGCTTTGACCAGCCAATTTGAACAAAAGTTGTTTTCTAATTCTTCCTAAACATGCTTAGGTTACCATGCCGATATGGAACTGCTCAGTTATTTTAAAAAATCTGAAGAAAAATACACCCATAAGTACCAAATTATTAAATCTCATTCTAGCTAAATATTATATTTCCATTTGGAACTATTACATGGTACTATAACTTAATGAAATGTGTGGTTTTATTTTCAGCCTTGTTTCCCACAGAAGTAATGCTTATGGAAATAACTCTGCGCCTTTCTGTTCCTCATGATAGTTTTTATATCTGTTGGCCAATCTCAGTTTAATTTATTACATAGGTAGTCAGAAAGATGTGACTTTTCTGTATTGCTATTTCTCTTCTATTCCCTTTGGTTGTTTAACCATATGTCAGAAAACAGTTTTCAATTTTTTTTTTGGGGGGGGAGTGGAGGGTGGTAAATAACTGTTAATTTGTACAGTATCCTGTCTAATCTTTTTCTTGCTTGACAGAGAAATAATGACCATGATGATCTATAAAGACTATAACATTCCAGTGCTGAGATTTCAAGCAAATAACTAAATAACTATTAAGGAGTCTCTGTACTAAAACAGACTTTCAAAAATCACAGTGTTCAGAGAGAGCTGAATATCAGTTTTCTGGTAGCCAGTCCTCATTAAATAAATAAGTCCTCAATAAATTAAATAACATTTAGAATCAGTAAAATCCAAATCAGTAAAAAAACCAGTAAAATCTAAAAATCTTGGCAAACATTTTGAGAAATATGTTTCCATAGAAATGTATAGAATTGATCCTTGTAACATTTTCTAAAGCCTTTTTATAAGGTATGTCTTCAATTTTTCCAGCATCACAGCTATTACCAGGCCGAAGTTCCCCTAGGCTTATTTTTTACCTTCCCTATTTGCACTCTTAAATTCCTGATCATATGAGATATGAATGATTGCAAAAGTCTATGGGACATTTTGATTTTTCATTTCGGGGACCTATTTTGCCATGAATATTTTTCATTAAAGTTTTAAGAAATGCAAAAAAGAGCAATAGGATTTAACAATTACTTGGCTCTTACTGCTTGATATTAGGAGATTCTGGGGAATTTTTCACAGCAGAATTAGGGTCTTTAACATTCCTTATAAGAGTCTTCCAAGTAAATCTGTAATCTTTTTTTATCTGATCAGTCTCTATAATTTGACTCTGTATTTGTGAAGCTAGTTCTAAGACACATTTTTATTGCAACTACTCTCCTTGTGCTAGACACTTTTTGTTAGACTCAGAAAGATGACCGTTTCTTGATAAAGTTTTTAATTTATATACCTATTGTATTTATGCATTTGTGCTAAATCCTGTTTTCCTAGTTTTACATCATGCAAAGAATTGAGTAAAAATCTCATGCATTTTGCAAATTTCAATTTCAAAGCCGTCAATGAACAAGTTTTGTAATCCAAAAGATGGAAGAAAAAAAAAACCCGACATGCTATACTGATGTAGTGCTCAGCAGAGGTCTTGCCTGTTCTAGTAAAAGAATAAACATACTCTCTATTTTTCAACTAAGGGTAATTATCTAAATAACATAAGAAGAATGACTAACATTTCAGTATTGTATCTGATGTACATAATTATCTTTGAAACTCAATGTCATTGCACCAAATGAAATTCATAAACTGCAGAACAGATCTGCATCTACAATCTGACAAGTTTGTGGTAGTTTGGGGATTTAGCTTTTAAAAGATACAAAACAAATTATTGTGAAAACAACAATGAAATGAAGTGAAAGAAATTCTTATTGTTCAGTTAGAGATGCAGTCTGCTGATAAATCTGACAGCTCCTAAACACTGTGTAACTTAACTGCTTAGTTTTGAGAGGTAAATAAGACTGGAATTTGACATTTAAAAACATATTTCCTTAAAATTTAGTTCAAGAAATAGAAACTTGCTTTCCTATGTAGACATTTGTATTTTTCTTAAATTTATGTCATGGTCCAAAGTTTGAGAGCTTTGATCCACAGCACTACTCTGTTTACCTCCACATTACCTAGTCAGTCTTCCTCTCTGGAAGGCACATCTAAGTCTGTAGTTTGAAGGCCGGTTGTTTTGTCTTAGTATGAGAGGTGTTTCCGGTCTTGTCTTAGTTGTGTTCCTCAACTCTGTACTTCTTCCGTGGCTAGGGGAATGTCATCATTGCCAGAGTTGGGGTTTTGTTATTTTTTTTTTTCTTAATATTTTTCATGTTCTGGTTTTTATATGTTTCTCGGTACGTGACATTTTCCCATTTTTCTGTCATAAACTTGAGTATTGAATAATTTTTGTTTTACTTATATTTTCAAATATTTTACTAAAATAACACAGAACACATTTTGCAAAAAACAGGTGTCTGACTACTTTTCAGGATGTTAATAATGCACATGTCCGCATTTATATATTTTGTTATGCATCTGCCTAGATCAGGGGCCAGCTGAGGTCTTGCTGTAGAGCTTTCTGTAGTCTGTTAAAGGCAGCTGAAGGGAGTGCAGTATAGTCTCAATTCAATGGTTTCTTGAGAAGCAAAATCACAAGCACCTGCCAGTTCCCCATATAACATTAGCCAGCTTATAGGATTATGTGTTGGGAAGAAAATTTTTGCTTAGTGTTCCAGTTTGGATAATTTGATAAATATGCATTTTTAAATAAGCTGATAGTAGTAATTTTGTGACTGAAGTCAACTGAATGTTTTTGTATTCATTTCGTTTGTTTAAGGCAATTTTGTAATTGATCATCATATGTCAAAATATTGTATTTCACTTTGAGGCATTCACGAATTCTGTCGTTAAAAATTCTTGTAACTATTTATACAAATATCTTAATCAAAAAGTAAATTTTGTTAGTCAAATTTTAGTTCAAGCATCACATTAACATGTTAACCATCATTTGTTACAGTCATGAATAACAAGCAGTTTTAATCACAGAGTGAGCTGGAATACTTAACTACTGTCTTAATTAGCGAACATGTTTTGTTAGTGTTGCTTGATCAGTGATACTCAAAAAAAATCAAAGCAAATCTGTTTGATTTTTTTTTTTTTTAGTTTGGCTTTCTGCTCCAAGCTAGCTACCTCTGTTCTTAAACTCAAAGTAATTACTCCATAGAAAATTAAACTACAAGGAGTCAATATGTTTTGTTGCATATTTGTGGTCACTCTCAAAATAATTTCTTGAAAAAGCATAACCATAATGAAATTCTAGACAATCGTGTGCCAATGATATCCCAGTAAAATCTTCTAGAAAGATTATAAGCCTAAAGGTTACTTCCAGCAAATATTTATGTGTTTAAAGTCAGACACAATTTTCCCAGTTTTCATCTTTCTTTCTGGTGTTTTTGTTTTGTTTTGTTTTAATTAGTATATTCACTGTCCAAGAAAGAATGCTATCATTTACAGACTGCAGTAATTTCATCCTAGTGTAGAAAAGGGCCAGGCGGCCTAATATACATGTCTTAAGTCTCACTTTTGTCTTCCTTTGGGTGACTAATGAGACAGTGAGAGGGAGACTTTCAGTTGATAGTTCCTATGGATAGTGTATTCACCTTTAGCAGGTGATCTATGCCTTTATTCATAAACAAAATCAGTGGTTGCTTTCTGTGGTAATTCTATAGCCTTGTCCCTAAGCACTTGAAAAACAGGGTGAGCAGTTTCTGGTTGTTCTCTGTGTTGGTTTATTACAGAATGATAGAAAAGTAAGCCAGAAGAAGATCTCAAGAGGTCACTACATGACTACACTTCATTGCAGATGGCAGGATTAATTATATTTAGACCATACCAGAGTATGCATCAGTACATATAAACTTTTCATAAAAACCTCAGAGAGTTTTCACAGTGTTTCTAGAACATCTATTGGTGTGTTTCAGGCAGGTAAAAAAAATGTCCATGCTATCTAAAATAAACCTTTTTTACTACAAATTATGCTGATTCATTCTCATTCTACTTCCAGAAATTTGGAAAACAATGGACTGTCCTTCTCTTAATAACAGCCACTTAGTTATTGGAGGATTGTTATCAATGTCCTTCCTTCCTCAGTCATCTTCTGTTTACCAAAGTCCTTCAATTCTGTTAGAGGTAATTTTTCTAGAACTCTGATTATTCTAGTAACATCACCATGGAATCTTTCCAATTTGCCTTTTTGTGTTTTAAAATCCCAAAGCTGTATTATAAATTGCAGTTGTTCTCTATAGCCCTATTGCTTTACTATCAATTCTACATTTTATCTTTGTCCATTTTATTTCTTCTTCAGTTTTGAGTAAACAGAATTACTTAATTTCAGATTGTGAATTTCATATTCTAAAGGATTAACATTATTTTATCAGAGTATTTTCAGACTTTAGACCTGCTCTTCAGAGTGTTTTATTTCTTTTTGTTTAGTATTCTCTTGACTTTGGTAGAACTGCAGCCATAATTGATTGGCTAGTATTTTTAAGACAAAGCCTCCACCATGTCTATGTGAAGGTGATGAAGGAAGAAAAGGGAGAGAGTCACAGTTCTTTTATCTGAGTAGTTGAACCTGGTGGGGGTCAAAGCAGCTGATAAGCTTTACAATGGCATCTTTGGAGAGTAAAGAAAGCAAAGAAATGTTTTGTAATTTTATTTTTGTGTTTCTAGGATGTCAATAGTATTTAATTCATCTCATTTTCAGTGCTAAGAAACTTCTTGAGAAATGAAAAACTGTCAACAATATTAATATCTTACTAGCATAATTTTGTTAGACTTTTTTTTTTATTTGGTTCTCCAAATATGAGTTTGAAAGCATAATTTTTAATATGTAAAGCATCCACATTGAAAGTTTTTGCTTTAAAGATGTACTTTCAGCTTTGGTCCATATTTAAATGACAGCAGAAGGCTGCATTACAGTATGATATTTTTGTTGCTTCTTATATACTTTTTTCTGCTTTTTAAAGGGTTAGTATTTGTACGCTTATCTTTCAGAACACTGATTTTTTTCACTTTTTTTCTGTTGTGAATGTTCTACTTTTAATACCCATGTTACAAGACTATCAGAGTACCCTATTTTACAAATTCTGATGTCTAACTATAAAATCTAATCTTATTTCATTAGCTTAAAATTAGAGTACTGAAATGATTTCATCATGATCAGATTTCTAAGACTGATGAAGTAAGCATCATATTTCCATGAGACATGTCAAACAACTGTTTGACCAAACCTTAAAACTGCCCATCTTTCAAAATTAAGTGAGGTGAACCCTAACCTCCCCATTTTTGGGGTTTTTTTTTATTTGTTTGTTTTTTGTATCTCTGGGTTTCACATCACATCATCTAATAGCTTCCTTGTTGCACAATCAGCTGATGTCACCATCCCTGGAAGTATTTAAAAGGTGTGTAGGTGTGGTGTGGTGCTGACATGATTTAGTGGTGGCTTGCCAGTGCTGGGTTAACAGTTGGACTTGATCTTAAAGGTCTCTTCCAACAAAAATGATTCTGTGATTCTATGTTCAGATTTCTTATAACAAGGGAAGAAATAACATGAGCCATATTCTGAAACCTAGCCCAAGGAAGGATTATCACTATACCTATCAAAGAGAAGCAACTTTCCTTTATCCTGTTGCTTTAAGGGGAAGAGGAGAAGAAAGGAAAAGTGTGACAGGGAGGTAAATGTTGATGAAAATGCCTTAACATTTTGACCCTGTCTTCCTAAGGCAAGGAAATATTCAAATTTACATTTCTACTGATTAATCAGATTGCTCCATGTAGATCCTCTGTAGTGCTTTAAAGGAGTGCTGACACAAGTAGATGATAAATAGTTTCTGAATATGTCATACAATTAATTTTGTATAGTTGTATCAAGACAATTTTTCTCACCTTGCTTGCAACATCAGACAAATGTTTTCTAAAGGCAAGATACGTGATAACAATGATGTCTTTCCTATCCGTAAGGAATTTAGCTTTGTTTAATATGTTTTTTCTTGGCAAATCTGTGATTATTATTACTAATCTCTTTTCAAAATTAATTTGTTTGGGGGAATATGAGGCATACATAAGGGATCCTGGTTTTCTCGAATTATTATCAGGATTTGCATTATCACTCATTAAGCAGGCACTTGATTACAGAGAGTTATAAACAGCTGGATGTTCTACTGAAATTCCACTCGACAATTAAATTTTGGACTGAAGGTTCAGGTGTCCAGACTGATTTCTTGTGGATCTTCCTGTCTGGCCCAATTGCTCTCTTTCATAGGGTAGCCAGTCATGGTCTTTAATACTGTTCAAAGAAAAGCCATTGACTGATCCTCTTTTTTTCTCTTATTAAAGTTATTCACAGGTATAATATTTGGAATGTTAATAGCAAAGTGAAGTCTGGAGGGCACCTTTTAATGATCCTTTGTTATATGTAGATGCTGTAGAAAAACATGGTGTTAGCTTAAGCTTCACAAAGATAGCTTTTTGCAAACTGGGTGCTCTCTACTGTGATCTCCAGGAAGGAAAAGTCCTCTTGGATTTCCCAGATGCTGGGAAAGCCCTGTAAACTTCAGAGTTATATTTTGAAATATATGATATCCGAAGAATTTTCGAGTGTGAAATATACAGCAACTCTTCCACAGATAATATTTTTTTTTAAAAAAAGATATTCTAAAGATAACTCACGTGGTGCAATCTCTTCATATCTCTTGAATGGGGAAAAAAACCAGCATATGCATATTGTGGAAAAAATATATTTGCCAATGTACCTTGTATTTTACAAAAAAAATAAATATCAGAAAAAATGACATCCCAGAATTGTTAAATTTATTAAACATAAAACCAGTATCATAAGACAACTGTTTCAGTCATAAATTGGAGAATTCACTGGAAATACTATGGAAAGATTTCTTTTTTCTCAAGCATGTGTAGTACAAATAAAAAAACCTAAGAATATTATATCCTGTCACAGGTTAACACTATGAGGCTGTTAAAACGAAAAGGGTTTTTCTACGACAGGGTTTTGGATGGAATGTAAACCCACCAAAACCTACACAGGATGGAGCTTGGCAGGTTGTTATGGCTTGAATTCAAGCCTTTGTTTAGGCAAAGGAAAAGCAAACACAGATTTAATGTAAAGGGGGTGAAAACAGGAAAGTTTTAATAGTGAAAAAAATCATAGATCAATCAAAGTTAAACAGGACTGGAAAAGAGAGAGGG
>NW_010418727.1:0-2034 GCF_000710305.1 Buceros rhinoceros silvestris
GGAAATCGCCCCAGAGTGGCATGTAGGACTGCCCGGATCGATATCCTATTATCGAATTGTGCATATCTCTTTCAAGCACCTTGCAAACTCTTCCCTAACATCTAAATTATAGGGTCAAAATTCGGATAATTACTCGATTAAAACCTATTACACTTATTAGGGCTCGCTATTGATCGGGAATTGCATTCGACCCAAGCGCTAGATTGCTTTTTCTTTCTGGGTCCAAATATCCCAACTTTCTCACCTCTAAACACCGCGGCTCCGGGGATAGCGAGGGTTTCCGGAAAAAGACGGTAGTTGTGGAAAATATGTCTAGCTATTCTGCGTCCCGAGAGGGGAGAGCAGGGGCGGCGAGCGGCGGGGCGTATAAACTTCTCGGATAGCGGAAAGTAATTTCTCCGTGTCTAGGGCAGGAGAGGCGGATGCGGAGCTTTCTAATCCCGCCATAGCAAGACTTTTTAGATTAAAATCAGGCAGAGAAAGAGGTCTGGAAGCTGCTCCAGCCCGAGCCTTTTAAAACAGACGCATTTTTGATCTCCAAAGCAAAAGCAGGAGCGGGGCATTAATAGAACATAAAGGAGATTTTTAGAAGCGGTGCGTAGCTGGGGCAATTATTCGTCCAAGCTCCTCTGACTTTTGTCATACTAAATAGATCTGGGCGATCAGAAAGACTGACGAGGTCGGTTTATGGCTAATCTCACCCTTTTATCTCCAGACAAGGAGCGAAATGCAACTCTATCACTTCTCTAAAAATAAATATGTTTGGAGGCATCACCGAGCGATGCGCTTCGCCTGCTGACAAGTTTCCCGGACACTTCGCACGTCCTGCCGCCTTCTTAATATTATGGCAACAGTCACAGACCTGGGACTGCTCGAAAATCACGGAATTTAATTCCTCTCTTTCCCCATCGTAATTAGTACTAGCTCAAGCAGTGGTTTAATTTAGGAGAAGTGTTCAGAAAGTAGCTCCGGCCAGAGAAGTTCCAACACGCGGGAAACGCGAAGGCTTTCTGGCAAAAAGAGTGAAAACACCGCTTCCCACACACCAATCAAAACCCCTCATTTAACATTAAAAATAACGGTTAAAACTCCCCATTAAATTAACATTTTAACACCTTTCAGAAACTAAATCGCAAGCCCAGAGTCGATTTCCTTCGCCAATTGTATCCGCGCTGAATTTTTCTGTTTAAAGAAAATTTTATTTGAGCTACGGCTGGGATTTCCTAGAGTTTACTGGACAAAATAAACTCTGAAATACCCCCCGCCCTCGTCGGTACGTGCGGAGAGCGATGTGCGCTGGAGTTGCGCTCAGTCCCAGATCTGCCCCGCGGGCGTATCTACACAATCTATAATTTGTTGTGGTGGCAAAAATTACGCCCCGCGATTTATAACAGATTCTACAGGTTGCGGGATGCTCCTCCGCACGCACCGGGCCGGGTTGGGGAAAAACTACCGGCGTTCACAGGTCCGTATGGCGGCGAGCACTCGCTTTTTGTATGCGCCGATCTGAAGAGGGAGAGAGGGGTTCATAATAAACCCCCAGTTATTAAGGGGTATTTTCCGGGTGAAAACAATTACAATGAACTTCTCTGCTCCTTTTTTCTTCTAGTGAGCCAGCCACATCCGATGGTAGCCGAAATCAGCTCGCTGAACAAAACACGCTTTTTAACACCAGCCCTAATCTTGTGTGCGGGCTTTAGGGTGCCCGGCGCTAGGGCATGGACCTAGTTCGGGGTGCGATAGCGTGTTCGGTTTTTTGAGTATCAAACAACAACTAAAGTACTCATGGGATAAGGGTGAGAGATGAGCGATTGCCTTTGTATTTCTACATCTCGGTTAACCAAGCCAAAGGAACCCTGGCTGCGGGGGTTCCCAGAGCCGCACCCCCGCTGCAGTGCGACGGGAGGCAGGCTTAGGGATGTCTGAAAGCCCCGACTGGCAAGAACGGCATTTCGGGGCCTCTGCCCCCCGACGTGCCCGCAGTGCCTCCTCCGATCCCCGACCCTCTGGCCGGAGACCGCGGAGAGGATTTGC
>NW_010418727.1:2123-2538 GCF_000710305.1 Buceros rhinoceros silvestris
GCGGAGAGGATTTGCCCTCTCCGCGGCTCCCCCGGAGGAGTCCGCGCCCCGGGCCGCTGTCGGGAGGAGCCGGCTCTCTGGAAAATGCGATTTGCTTTCAGGCTTCATAACGACAGAACCGTCAGCAGAAGTCCAATAGCCTTAAATATCGGATAATTACCCTGTTCTCCGATGGAGACCCGTTAATTGGAGCGTAATATAAACCCAAATAAATTAAATGACCGTTAACTAGTTTGTACATTACACAAAATGAGTTTAATTAAGTTTGTATCTGCTCTGCTAATCAATACAAGCATTTACTCCACTTTAATACTTCCATCTCGGGAAGTGACACGAGCTCAAACCAGGCGGAGAAAGGGTTAAAAATGTCAGAGCAAAACCCAGGGAATCTCCCATCGATGCGGACATTTCCGCC
>NW_010418728.1:0-249 GCF_000710305.1 Buceros rhinoceros silvestris
TAGTGGTTACGGTCACCTTCGCTCTCCGGTGAACTGGGCGTCTTGGTCGGTCGCGTCCCCGTCGTTCACCCACCCTGCCTCCGCCCCGCCGCTCCTCTTCGCGCCCGCGGAGCACTGCGCCACGGACGCCTGTGTTGTGCGACGGTCCCGAGGAGCCAGGAGGACACTGGATCCCCAGTTTTACATCTACTCGCTGACTAAAACCCTGTGGTGCCCCTAGTTATTCGAAAACTGCATTTTAAGATCCGC
>NW_010418729.1:0-342 GCF_000710305.1 Buceros rhinoceros silvestris
CCCCAAAGCCCCCCCTCCAGCCTGAAGAAGGATGGATGGCGGCCATGAGAATGAACTGGATCCACTTTTCCCCCCGACTCATGGTTTCTCAGGGGAGCAGCCAGGAGCTCAGGGACAGCCCTGGAACACACAGAGGAAGCTCTTGTTCCCTCTGGGTTTGTGAAATTGGTCCGGCAAAGCAGTCCTGAAGCTGCCGCTCATCTTCCAACCCTTCTAAACCTCTGCATTGACCAAAGCCTCACTGTCTGGCAGGGGCACCCACTGCCAAACCGCAGCTGCCCAGCGTTGGGGCAGGCTGGTCTCATCACAAGTTCGTGCCCTGCTGCACGGCGTGCCCAGCAC
>NW_010418729.1:504-2722 GCF_000710305.1 Buceros rhinoceros silvestris
CGAGGGGGCCCCAGAGCTCAGGGCTCAGTCCTCTGTCATGGAAGGCTTTGGGAGCTGCGGCGACACCAGCAGCCTGCAGCCAAGGGGGTAAAAAGCTCTGTGGTGGGAAGTCAGCCTTTGTGAACCCACCAAAGCTCTCAGAAGGGGTCAGCATGCCCAGCTGAGCTTACTGGGTGAAACAGTGGGACTGGGAAAATACTTAGGGCAAGGCATTTCCCTAAGGATGGCTAAACCAGCTTGGCCGTTGTGAGAGAAAAGGCAAGCTCTTCTCACAGCCTATGCTTAGGGTAAAGCACAGAAGGCATAAATAAATACAGAATAAAGGGTGGCTTTTCTGGAAAGAGGGTACAAATAGGGGGGCACAGGAGGCAAGAGCATTTCTCAATGCTAAACTCTTCAGGGAAGTCAGAAAAACTGCTGAGTGCAACAAGTTGCTATTGAATAGCTGGGCAATGAAGGAGGCATGAAATCAGTGCTGATAAATGCGGCACAAAGGACACAGGGAACAATCCCGGCTATGGGGTGCACGGCACAGGACAGACATCCCCGTGTTAATGCAAGAGGAACACACCAGCCCAGGGCTCAGCAAGAGAGAAGAGGACGCTGTGCATCCTGAGGAGACCGGGATGAGGCCACTGTGTCCAGGGCTGTCTCTGACCCTCAGTCCTTGGCCAAACAGTAAGGTAAGGCAGCGGGTACAGGGTCCGGCTGAGCATGCACCAGCAAGCAGCAGTGCTCAGCGTGCAAGAGACATGATGGAGGATGGATTTAGGGGATGGCCCGGGAAGCTGATCGTGCAAACCCAATGCTATGAACGGCCAGGAGAAGGGGGCAAAGAGGGTGTGCACGCAGCAGGCACAACTCCTGCGCCAAGAGCAGTGCGTGCTCTGGCTGGGCGGTGGGAGGAAGGCTTGTGCCTGCACTGGCTGCCCGGTCCCTGGCCCCAGGGATGCAGGGAGGAGAGCACGACACATACAGCAGGGGATGCCCAAGTTCCAGCTCTTGGAAACACTGAATAGAGTCTTATTCAGGCTGATGTAAAACACTGTTAAAACACACAAAAATCCTTTGAGTAATGGGCGAGCGGGAAAGAGGCATCTATAATTAACAGTAACTGTTCGAGACGGTCGCTGCCCAGAGACGTGTACTGTGCAAAACCACTTGAAAAGGCCTCGTCTGAAAGGCGAAGCCTGGGGTTTTTCAAGAAGCCCGTCATGTAACAATCCTGGCCCTTCCAAAATAATTCTGCCATATTAAAAAAACCCAAAACCTCAGCTTAATCGCTCTGCAGCACTGGGACTGGAGAGCTCTGAGAAGAGGGGAAGGGAAGCACAACCAGCTTCCAATTAGAGCCTCGTTAGAAAGGAAAGCTGGGGAGCTATTAGAGAGCAGGCGGGGAGTGAGCTGAGCTGAGCTGAGCTGAGACAGCTGTCTGGAGACTCACTGCAGAAGGGCTGTCCCCTCCAGCCCTGACCCTTCTCCCCCTCTTGGTGGGTGCTCTGGGACCCCCAGGGTGGCATGGTACCAGCTGTGGGCGCTTGGCCTGAGTAGGTGGAGAAGGGGTTGCTGCAGTTGCACTCCTAAAAGCTCCCTGGGCACTCCTGGCCCAACACAGGGCAGGGTTTGTGGATGGTCATGGAGCTGTGCACGGAGCGCTGGGGATGGGTGAAACGGGAATTAGGGCTAGAAGGATGCCGCAGCTAGAGAGAGGAAGTGAAACAGGGGTCTGTGTGCTTCACTGCCTCCTACCACCCTTGGAGGCACAGAGCTGGGGCCAGAGACTGCCCCAGCCTGCGTGTTCCTGTGACACCAGGATGGGGCTTTCAGCTGTGCCAAGTCCTGGATTGCAGCAGTTTGCGGAGAGAACGGTTCCACTGTGAGCACATCCATCCGCCTGCTCCCCCCTCCCTCCCCGTCCCACCTTGTCACCTTCCCTGGCACCCCAGGGGGTGGGGGTCTCCCATGCAGACCCAGTGCCCGGAGTGCCTGCAGCCCAAGGATGGCTCAAGCAGTGGCTACACACATTCATCAAAGTGCCAGAGCCCCATCAGTCTGACGTGAATGCCAGGGCATCATCACTGACAGCACAGGTTCAGCCACAGCATCCAGCCCAGGCCGTTTCCTTCACCGGCTCTGCCTTTAACTGTGCCCACTAGCCCTGCCTGCCCAGACCAGGGCACTGGGCATCAGCTCGACTGCCTGTAGCCCAGCTCCGGGG
>NW_010418729.1:2840-3201 GCF_000710305.1 Buceros rhinoceros silvestris
CCCCTACCTGTAGCCCAGCTCCGGGGCCAGCCGGGTGGGAGGCATGCGGCCCAGAGCAGCCTCCCCTTCCCATCCCACAGCCTGGGACCCATCCAACACCAAGTTAATTTCTAACTATGGGTAACCACCAGTGTCCGAGCTGGGATGATTTATCCCCTATCTGCCTGGGTTGGATTTATGAGCCACACATCCCCTAGGCTGCGATAAAGGCCATGTCTGTGCTTCTCCATCCCGCCCCCCTTCCCATATCCCCTTCGTGTGGGCTCATTGCCCCCCCTCCCCCCCCCTTTACAAGCCTTCCCCCAGCGCGGAAACCTGACAGCCCCCAGAAGAAAAGTAAACAGCACAGAAAATAGAACAC
>NW_010418729.1:3463-7766 GCF_000710305.1 Buceros rhinoceros silvestris
AGCGCGGAAACCTGACAGCCCACAGAAGAACAGTAAACAGCACAGAAAATAGCACACGCTGGAGGCCAAGGAGACACGCCGTCCGGGGAAGCCACAAATCGTTCCTGCTTTCGGGACCTGTTCATGAAAACAGAATGGGACGTACCCTGGGCTCCCACCAGTCGTTGAAAGGGGAGAGGAGAGCTGCTATTAATAGCTGAGATGGGGCACTGCTCGCACGCAGGACTGGGTCAGACGATAGCTCAGCTGTGCTGGGGATGGCCAAGCAGTGAGGAGCGGTCCCTGCGGCATCGGCTGGGGGCAACCCTTGGCGGGGGGAGCCATTTGCCCTACAAATGGGAATTCAGTTCCCAGGGTGGAAAATTCCTCAGCCCATCAGTTCAGCATGAGTCCGGGAGAACTGGGGACCCAAAGAGGGGCCAAGTGCTGCTATGTTTGCCCCTGCCAAGGGCCATCGGGCAGGGGGTGCCAAGGGAGGGATCATCCCTACACCCACTTGCCCCAGTCCATCTTACCCTGCTCAGCAGCCTGGCACCTGGGCACGGTGTCACGGGGATAGCCCAGATTTGCACTTCAGGCTGCTGCAGAGTCTGACCAGGTTGGTGATGAAGGCGCATGTCATCTGGCCTCTTTTTAAACAAGGTCTGAGGATTCTCACCCTGTGCCGGGAACACGACCAGCCCCTGAGCAGTGCTGGGCATTGTTGCAGTGCAGGCAGCCTTCGCAGCATGCCAAAATGTGCAGGGAACTGCATGTGCCTCTGCCCCTCTGCCGGTCAGAAGCTACTTTGCCAGATGGTCTTTTTTGCACCACGGCAGCCAAGGTGCTCCAGAGCCTTGTGCAGCATTGTCAACTGCCCCACCAGCTGGGATGGCATCACCCTTATGCACCACCACTGAGGACTCACCGTCCCCACAGCCAACTCAACACACAGGCAAACGGGCCAGATCCTGGCAGCCTGTCCATACAGAGTGTGGTTCTGAGCTGCACTGAGCAGCCCAGCCCAAAGCAGCCCCCCGCCAGTGGCAGCCAGC
The DNA here is from genome assembly GCF_000710305.1 of Buceros rhinoceros silvestris. NCBI lineage: Eukaryota > Metazoa > Chordata > Aves > Bucerotiformes > Bucerotidae > Buceros > Buceros rhinoceros. Next base: position 4,498 of record NW_010418729.1, read on the forward strand.
TGGGGAGGGAGCAAGCGGCAGCAGCTGTGCGGTTTGCAGGATGAGGCCACGAGAAGGAGAATGGACAAGGCTATGGGCAGCATCCTGGCTTTTGAGGCAGGCACCGTCAGTCCCCCACCGTCCCCCTGCCCTCTGCAGTGCTGATAGCGGCAGCCTCGGCAAGGGAGAGAAGAGAGCCTTGTTCTGGGGCCAAGACTAAGGCGATTCAGTGCTCTGCTCCCCTGAGGTTTCTCGGGTGAAACCTGCCTCTGTAATGGCTGTGTCTGTAAAAGGTATGGAAATGCCCATAAAATCTGTATCAAATGCTATATGGATATATATGGATATATGGAGAAAACTATGAAATTAGGAGCATGTGGGGAATTGGGGCAGGACGGCTCCCTCCGAGCTGTAAAAACACACAAGTGAAAGGCAGGAGCACCAGGAGCTGTGCAGACAGGCCGGCATGGCCAGGAGCCAGGGAAGGGCACCTCGGCTCCGCGCTGCACAGCCCCACCGAGACCTGTGCCCACGGGAGGCTGGAGAGGGAAAGTACACAAAGCTGTGGACGAGCAGCAGCCCACTGCGATATTGATGTCTGAGAGCCATTAGGAGCCTAAAGTGAGGCATGAGAGGAGAGAGGTGGAGGGGCAGCAGGGAAATAAGCACTGCTCCCAATTAGGGAAAAGAGCTGCCACCAGCTGAGTGCAGCAGAGCAGCCAACGGCAGCCCCAGAGGGGCACGAAGCCGTACGTCTCTCCAGGGATGTCCCATTGCCGAGGGTGATGGTGTGGCATCAGCTAGAGCAAGTGGCGTCTGGTTTTGCTCTAAGGGTGCACATCAAAGGCAAAGCAGGTGTGCGGCCCCAAACATGCAGCGCTCCTGAGACGGGCCCTCAGCACAAGGAACTCTTGGGGGGTTTCTACTTGTCTGCTGGGCTTCACACTCTCCTCTGCAGGGGTTGTGATGTGAGGATGCGGGCAAAGCGACACGCTGAGCAGCAAGCAGAGCCCATCATAAATACCTGCCATCAGCCAGCTGAGCCCCTATGATGCTGTACAACAGACTCACCTTCTCCTACAACTCCATCGCTTTGAGAGCTGAGGTTTAGGAAATTCTCTAATATCAACAGGCTTTGCAGCAAAATCATAAATGAATAGCCAAACAGAGGGCCCTTGCCAAGCAGTAAGCAACAAATGATGAGAGAGAGGTGAGCTGTGGCAGTTTGCTGTCACCACTGACGCTGTTTGCTCCCTGCACTGTGTTGGGCAGCATCCAATTGGCTCCAGTCCTTCTTGCCTTGCCCCAGTAAGGCTCAGGGAGCTGGGACCCCACACTCTGCTGCTCCTGCTCTGCTGCTCCTGCTCTGCTGCTCCTACCGAAACCTTTCACTCCTTGTAGCCTTCCTAAAGCAAAAAATGGGCCCAGAACCCCCCAGGTAGGGTTTAACCCCACTCATTTCCTCTGACCCATTTGCCCTGAGAGCGGCGAGCATGGAGAGACCAGTGCAGCAGGGAAACGCAGGGTGAGATCCTGCCCCAGGCGCGTCCAGGCTCCAAACCCACATGTGGCCAATGCTGTGGTGATAGGGAAAAGCTCCTTGGCTGCTTGATCGAGCATCCCTGCTGTGTGACAGCCCCTCTGTGGCTCCTCGCTGCACCAGTAACCAGGGCAAAAGCACAATGCTGGTACCAGCCCCGCTGCCCAGAAGCATCCGTGCCACAGAGGCTGCAGCCAGGGCAAACCAGAAATGCAGTGCCTGGGATACAGAGATGCAGGGCCGGAGTCGCAGCCCCATGCTGCCAGCAGCAGTGGGCCATCAGGCTGCCACTGACCCGAGATGGGGCGGGCCATCAGCCTGCCACTGACCAGAGATGGGGCGCCATCTGCCACGTCCTCAAATCTACCAGCAAAGTGCCAGCCGATGTGCCCAGCCAGGCAGGCACAGGGGAGCAACCCAGTTGCAGGCAGAGACAGTGCTGCCTGCTCTGCTCACCCCCGTCCACCTGTGGGCAAACTAGGAGAGGTCACAACCCCACACAGGATGGGTGCAGGGACAGGTTTGGTACTTCTGGGGAGTCAGGGTAGCCCACAGCACTGTGTGAGAGCGCGACAGCACTGAGCTGTCCTAGGAGGCTGTGGGGACAGCTCAGAAACCCTTGGCCACCTCCTCAGCTCTAACACACAGGACACCCATTTCCTAGCAGTGTGGTGGTGATGATGATGCAAATGTATCCTTTGTATCCAGCCTGTATCCTTTGGGCTCCAAACCCCTCGTGCTGGGGCTGGGCGAGACTTTGTCCTTTGGGTTGTCCTACAAAATAAACCCAGGAAGCAGGGCAGTTAGGTGGCAGTTACGGGGACATCAGCAGCAAAACAGCCAGAGACAGACAGAGAGGGGCAAGGGATGGAGGGGATGGGATGGAGCATTAGAGGAGGTACCAGAGACCCTCCTGTCACTGTGCTTTGCCCCACCAGGCTCAGTCTCCGCCCAAGGGCTTCCAGAAGCACTGGAGAGCCTTTGGGGGACAGGTTTAGGGGGTGCTCAACAAAGACAGGGGTGCCAGACAGGGCCAGGACCACAGGGGATGTGCCAGGATGCAGGGGAGAGCGGGAACACTGGAGGGTCTACCAGAGACTACCCATGGGTCTGCTCAGCTCTCAGCTCAAGTGGGCAGCCATGAAACCCCGGGCAGTGCCAGGGGAGCTGGACCCCGACTTCCGACAGCTCATCCTACCCCAGTAGCCGTGGCCCTCACTCAGCCCGGGCCAGCGGCGGTTTGGCACCTTCGGCTCTGCATGCTGCCACCTTTCCAAGCATGAAGCTGCCAAGCAGGTGAAAAATACGCAGGGGCATGCAACATGAGGGATGCAACATGAATACGGATGAGGCCGAGTGGGCTTATGAATATTGACGACCATTGTGGCTTACAGGAACATCGACGCATTGCAAAGATCTAACACTACTCCTGGCCACGCAAATGCAGTGATATCCTCATGTCATGCCAGGACCATGCCAGGCACGCCCCCGCTGGCAGGGCCAGGGTGACAGGCCTGTCCTCAGCCTGCGTCCCCAGGCTCCAGCTGTCCAGCAGCCCAGAAGAGTGGGATGGGAAACCTGCTCGTTCTGCAGGGAGCAAGAATGCAGGGAGCAAGAGCCAGGCAGGCAGGGAGCTGGCCACTCTGTGACGGCAGCACCTGTGCTGTGCCAGGCACATGTGGCCACAGTGCCCCAGGAACCAGCCAAGGGCTGCTGCCTGGGGAGCAGGCAGGTGCATGGGTCTGGCACC